>NW_017253150.1:0-56621 GCF_001278385.1 Malassezia pachydermatis
CGCCCCGCTCTCTCTCTCTTTTCTTGGCTCTTAAATTCCATGGCTCTGTATCGCATGGAAGGCTCCATTTTTTGTAGATCCTTCTTACTTGGGGGTGTGGAAGCTTGCCTTTTAGCACGAATCGTTTTTCTTTGCTTTCTCGGGACACGCCTTAGAAGTTCTTCCAAGTCTGAATCACTTGAGTCTGAATCTGAGCTTTCATCGTCGAAGTCACACGGCCCATCGACCCATAAGCCAGTTTCAACCGACGTAGCATCCATATAGCTATCGTCTCCTGGGTAGTAGCCTGTAAGTCGATATGTTCCACACGCAACGAACACATCCAAATGACGAGGGCCAAAGAAAAAATATTGGTACATTTCAACCATAGCCAGGACATCGGCAATGTATCGTTTCTGCAAGGCACTCATTATGCCTCTTGTAATAAAATAATTTCCATAGCCCGCCCCCAAGACGAAAAGTGGACTCGGTGCCAAGTTTGCAACCAAGTGATCATGCACACGAAGAGCCCCTGTGACGCGTAAGCTCACAAGAAAACGGTCCCAGTCCACAGCGCTTATATCATGATCCAGCATAATCGAGGCTGGATAGCGTGGCTCGAATCCATTGGCGACTTGCTTGGCATGTCGCCCCGGTATATAGAAAGGGAGAAAAGGGCTATATGTAGGCCCTTCACTTGAAGGTGGAGGCGCTGGTCGGAGAAGCGATTTAGGAAGAGCTCGAAAAGGCTTTCCAGCCCGATACTGAAAAGCTGTTCTCACTTTTCCCATCAAAGTACGTGATGGAAGTACGTGAGGTGCGAATGTATCCCTTGATGTGGGAGCCCAATCATCGTTAATGGGAATTAGGAGCGTTGGTACCCCTCTACTAAAAGAGAGAGTCTCCTCGGAGGGGGATGACAGCATACTTCCATGTTGGAGACTCTCCAACTTCTGTTGAGATCTGTGTATGTTCTGATCACTCTTTCCCATTGTATGGAGTGAGGACGTATGAAACTGTACCGAATGAGTCTTATATGGATACAATGCGGTGTGCCATCGGAGATTACATTTCTAGCTTGCATCTGTGTTGGACTTTTATTGGCTCTCCATAGAGAACAGGCCTGACCACTACACCGAGCGCGTAAACGTGATCACATTTGCAACATATTGTAGGAAGAGTTGAGAGTGCCGTTGCATGATTTTAGGTACCTACTCACGCTTAATTGATAGTATACCCCACTCCTCTCCAAATAGCTCGGAATTTCCGTGGACTTTTCGGCTCGACTACCACGTCACGTACACATTGGAAATTTACAAAGATTTCATCCAAGTAGGTTTATAGCATCCAGGCAATGCAAATATAGACAGATTTCGTTACGTACTAGGTGGCTTGCGGACGCAAGAGCACTCTGTCCTCATCTCTCCCTACTCTTAGTCATCGCGTCGATCCATGCATGTACTCGCACGGGCTCTTCATCTCGTGAGATTACAGGCCTGTCATGCCCAAATCTACTCGGAAGAGAAAGCTAAATACCAAAACTGCTCAACCAAAAGGATCAGAACGGAACGACAATGTCACTGGTCTTTCTACTCCGCCTGTGAAAAGGATTTTATCTAGAGCGATCAGCTGTGAACCTTGTCGAAAGCGAAAATTGCGCTGCGATAGAGTACAGCCTTGTACAGCTTGTGTTATCCGTCATGAAGAAGAAGGTTGTACGTGGGAAAAAGGAACGAGGCCCATATCTTCAAATATAAGCTTAGACGCCGCGGACGTGCTAGCGCGAATCCAATCTATCGAGTCGTCCATCACGGAACTGACCGCTCTGGTTCGTCAGTCCCATTCTCCTTGTCAAGAAGCTCATGCTTATTTATCGTATACTACAGCAAAATCATCTGGCAAACCAAGCCCTCCTCATGTATCAATACAGCCTACAGCTCTCTCATTCCACTGCTCGGACACCCGGCATACGCAGGGCATCTTGCTTTCCATTTCGAAAATGTTGCCGTCGATACAAGAGATGAAGAGCATGACAGATTCATTTATTGTCGAAGTAGACTATTTGGACAATATTGTGGGATCCGCTCTTGCGCATCATCATCTCAAGCACGTTATCAAGCTCCAAGAACAACTATCAACCCAGGAAGATGTCATCTTCGACTTGGATGCGGCAAAAGTCACTCAATATACCCACTCCTGTGCACTTTGCTTGCTTATCTTTGCCTCAGCGCTCACATATGCTAGTCCAACAAGGCAAAATTATTCCTGTATGCCTCTGAAAATGGCATTTATCAATGCATCCGTGAAGGCACTGGCGGCATTGGATGTGTACGGCAAGCCCGACTTGGACTTTATTCTTATTTCTGCGCTGCTGTTAACCAATTTTTTGTACGCTTTGAAGCCATGGATTGCAGCAGAGATTTTATACCACGCAATGAATGTATGTGATCGTCTCAACCTCCATAAAGAGCCGGCGACGTCGACTCCTTTCGACGAAGCCCGACGAAACGTAACATGGTTTGCTCTTCTATGTGCCAGCGATTGGGATCTAACCAGTACACTGGAAAGAAAGCCGATTGTTTATTATGACAAAGAGCAATTTCCTTCGCTCTTCGGCACTGATGAAGACCGCTCTCGCTACTTGTCCAACTCCATTCTTGCTCGCTTGCTATGCGCACGACTCTCCTACCGCACTATGGTCATCTCACGTAGTGGCCGCAGGACACCTGAGGAGGTTCACAAGCTGCACAATGATATTCTAGATGCTATGGCCATGTTTCAAAGTGTAATCCATGCTAGTGCGCTTGGCTATGAAGACACACCTAACATCGTGAAAGCACGATTTGCCGTTGCCGCCTTGCACTTTCTTCTGATTCGGCTTCATGTACCAGATTATACCCGAGCCTGGAGCGACAAGCAGTTCCACATCTCCAAGATTACGTGTCTCGAGAGCTCTGTGTTTCTTCTGCATTTGTTCCGCGACATTTTCCAAGTTCCGTTATCATGCTGTGAGCAAGGCACGCAAGGGCCCTTTTCACGCATCGCCAACTATTTCCAGTTCTCGTCTCGTTGGTGCTGTGTGGCGGCGCTGCTACTTGTAAAGCATTTCACACTGACGCTTGAGACTGGATGCGATGAGATCCCATCTTCGCGCGCAGCGGCGATAGTGCAAGACTTGCGCATTTTGTGCAAGATCCTCCAATTCTTGTCCCCCCCTGTCAGCGATGGCAAAAGAGGGGTATACGGCCATGCAGCGAGCAGCTGCCCATGTGCTCGATCGCGCTGTAGCACAGCATGCAAATCATGACAATGCGATCGTACTCTGGGCCAACACGCTCCTGAATCCAAGCAAAACAATGAACGCATCTACGTTCGAGCCTCTCTCATTGCTCAATGATATCATGACAGGGCATTCTCAGCCTTCCGACCGGCTTCCCATGCCCACGCAAACTAGAAACGCAAGTATCAGTGACGTCGCACAAATGATCGACAAAGCTCGTAGGCCATGGCGCGACGAGATCATCGACCCACCCATGGACGTGACGTTATGGGACCATTTCGCAGGGCTAGACCCGAATGCCCTGGTACCGGATACTTTTCTAGCACCATTATGGAGCTCCTTCAGTCACGATGCACCATGGTCGTTGGACCATGTGTCCTTCAACGACGATGATTTGGAGCGCTTTATTAATAGCATGCAGGACTCTATCTATACGTCCTCGTAGGTCCCAAAATGAAACAGACCCAGGCACATCTAGTTTGACATCCTCCTCATTTCATTCTTGAGCCTCCCTGTTTCGCTTCGCGCTACGCGCAAACCATCATGCCAACGTGAAAGTTTCATGTGCCTTTCCTAGCGGATCCGAAGTCCAGCTGCGGAGCATGTTGCTGCCTGGATAGGTAAGCCAGCCAAGAACAGGTCCGTACGAAGCTGCTATGGCGCATATGAATCTGGCATGCACTAGGCCCTGAATTCCCACGTGCGAATTTAATTAAACACTAGGTTTCATTCATTTGGTCCATTCTCAGATCGCGTCGTGACACGTGCCCCGCATCCTTGCGCAGAGACCACTGGCAAAACCACTACCTCCACCACTCCCACAATGACAAAGACTAGCTCTATAGCTTGTCATTATCTCGCTAGTGCAGGCTATCTCATTTGATTCGCACAGCCAAGCGCGCACTCAATGGTCTGTGCCCACTGCATCCACTGTGCCGATCCCAACATCGAGCTCATGATCCATCTCTTGCCCTAGGCCGGCCTCTTCCTCACGTCGAACGTGATCATTCGCTTACCCATCTTTACGTCCTAGTCCTTCTCCTCGCCAGTCTCTTCTCTACCCAAATCGGCATCCCTACCAGCCCGTCCCAGCCTATCACGCAGTCTCTCCGCCCATCGTTCGCCCCCGATTTTTCCGCCCAGTGCCTCAATCGCTTCACTGACGCTCGGCCACGCTCCCCGTCTCGCTTCATGTCAATCGCAGAGGGTCCTCCACCGCCTCACGTCCCGCCTCCCTCTTACGGTAGTACGCCGCTTCTGGGACGCTGTGTCGCTTTCTTTGCTGCGCAACCGCTCCGCTGTTCATGTCGTGGCGTCAGCCTTTGCTTTAATATAGCCAGCCCGCCTTCGTATCCAACCTACGTAGCGCCATAGCTCTCCCTCCCAGCGCGCCGTCGCATGCCCATTGTCTTCCTCCACTGCTTTTCATATGCTCTAAAAATAGTGCACATTTTGCATACGCACAGACCAATAATGCGCAAGGAAGCGACACAGCCTCCTTTAAAGAAAAGATTTTGGCTGTTGTTCTCTTCCTTGTACTGTGTCCTTATGTTTTCAACGTTAAAACAAATAACAAATACCAAGCGCCAGAAACTCAATTCACGCAAGGATGATCTTGCAGCGTTCCGTCGACGTATCCAGGATCAAAAGGTGGCGTCATCTGCGGATCCCAACCTCGTCTTGACTCTCATCGAGGAGATGGAGGCGTGGGGGTACAAGTTCCCTGACAACAATGAAATTCGGACGTGGAAAGCTTTTCTTCGGCAATCTGAGTTCGATCACAACATCGATGCGGCAAAGGTCCTCACTTGGGGGGCTTCTCTCTCTAAAAAGCTGCAAGTTCTCGAAAATCGGTACAAACTTAGCGACGTGTACTGCTCTCTTGTTCTGCAATGGGTCCTTGAATCTTCGTCCACTTCGAACAAAGAGACAGCAGAGCAGAGCACGAGAAAGGAGATGCTCGAGCAGCGCGACATTTGGGACTCCTACGCGTTTCGGCAGAAAGACGTCGACACGGATAAGATCATGGCGTACCTTGAAACACTTTTTGCACCAGCGTCCGGCGGGACTTCGCTCGACAAGAAGCCGCTCGACAGAGTTCGGGAGTCTCTCTCCAACAGTACGGCAGATATGGTTACTATCAACATGTCCTCCATTAGAGATGCCATCGACTGTCTATTGAAGGAAGATCTTTTTGACGGCGAGAAGCGGAAAAGTCTGGAATCCTTTCGTGAGAACAGTATCATCCTTAATGAACTTGCTGATGTGATACGCTCTGACACGCTCAAAATCGAAGATTGGACTTGGATCGATCCTCCTGTTGCTCTGCACATTCGTCGCCATATTAACGGCAAGTATCGTGTGTACATGGACGAAGACATTATTCAAGCTATCTTTCTTCATCTTGTAGGAATGGCATGGTCTAAAAAAGTACGAGGTCTATTCGCAGAGCTTTTCTTGATGCGCTCTGTTTGGAAGAGATCAGGTTCTGCCACAACCTTGACTAAGAAGGATATCATTCGCCGCAAGAAGTTTTTGGGCTCGTCTCATGAGAACAATTCCTTGCACTCAAGCATGTACCGCCATCGTGAAAACCTGTATACCAACAACTATTTCTTGGCTCAGCTTCCTACCGATCAGCATTACGCTGCATACGATGAAGACGTGGGCAAAGTCAACAATGATAGCAAAGGGGCGGGTGCTATTAAGCACAAGACACTTCGCTTGATCACCACAGAGCTCCTGATTCAACGCGAATTGCATGGCGAGTGCACGTACTTCCAAACTGATTTTAAATGGTTTGGGCCGTCTATACCTCATGCCACGCTCCTCACTGTGATGCGATTCTTCCATATCCCATCACCCTGGCTGAAGTTTTTCGAGACGTTTTTGCAGCCTACTGTGATTTTTGCCATGGATGGTGAGCACGCGGCGCCTCGTCGCCGCGTATGTGGAATTCCCATGAGCCATGTGCTGAGCACCTTTATGGGAGAACTGCTCCTCTTTGTTCTGGACTTTGCCGTGAATCAGTCCACCAACGGGCGGAACCTGTATCGTTTCTTTGATGACATCCATTTCTTTGGTGGCCAGGCTGATTGTGTTGCGGCCTGGACCACAATTCAGGAATATACACAAGTGATGGGCCTAGAACTCAACCGTGAGAAAAGTGCTTCCATTACCTGTGCTATGCCCGGACATACAGTCGAGCCATCGGCCATATTGCCCGACGGCGTTGTTCGCTGGGGCTTTTTACAGCTGACATCTCGAGGCCAATGGGAGGTTAACAAGGAGGCATTGTCGGATAATATTCAGGAAATGACACATCAGCTGCAGGCGTGCCAAAATGTCTTCACGTTTGTGCACGCCTACAACACCTATATCCGCTTTATCGCCCACAATCTCGGCCACATAGGCTGGGCTCTAGGTCAAGATCATGCAAAACTGGTCATGTCTTCGATATCCCACGTACAATCAGCAGTATCCTCTCAACTATCCCGCGGAAAGCATACCGACATTGTCTCTTATCTCCGGGACTGGATTTGTGAAGCGCTGCAGCTGCGTGATACAGATTTCCATCTCCCAACCGAGTTTTTCTACTTCCCTACTAGCATGGGCGGCCTCAACATCCACAACCCGCTCGCAAAATTCCTCGGGAGTGTCGATGAGCTCTGGCCTGATGTTCCCAAGCGTATCACTGATACGATCCAACGAGAACGTGATACCTATGAAACTCTCAAGAAGAAATTTGATTCGGGCGAAACGCACGACAATGAGCTGGACGTGGACGAGCCGTTTATGAGCTACGAAGAGTATGCCAAAGCCTTCGAAGAGCGGAGTGAACATCTAGGCTCGCTGTATGACGACATGCTAAGCAGCTTTGAGCATACTCCGCTGCCTCTTTCAATGCATGCTGAAGAAATGGAGACACAGTATAGCGAGATCCATCACCATCAGCGGCACTCCAAGGCCGAAAACTGGACGCTCGAAATGTACGGCGCAGACGCCTTTGAGCACTTTGGCGACCTTGATATCTGTGATACCAACTTTTTGCCGCTCGGCCTCGTGGATCTCCTTCTCAAGGAACGAATGAGATGGAAAAATTAGTCTAGCTTTTATCCTCTGTGTACTCGTATTGGTCGCACACTGACACATGCGAACTGCAGCTCTTGTGCACGTGGATACATCGTCGTGGGGACGACGGCATGAAGAGGCTACACGCCAGTTCGCCTTGTGCAAGGCACGTGCTGTGGTCAGAGTCAGCTTACCCCATATCTTAGTCTCGTGTTCGTATCTTACTCACGCCCATGCATACGTGCGGCTGACAACCAATCGAGTCTAGGTAGGCTGTGGAAGGGCAAGATGGTAGAACCTCTCGATAATTTGTTTATCCGACTCAGTTCGTTTTGTAAGTCCTCTGCGAAGGGGCCTCGTCTCACTAATTTTATCGAAATGAAAATACCTGATCTTTCATAACCCAGTTTGTTTTTCCTGCATGGGCGTAATGGCTGCTGTGTCACGTTTGGTTTTGCCCTCGCTGGCTGGGTCACCCATAGCTTCTTACAGGCGGACAATGCAGGCTCGTGGCAATGGCGTATTCCTGTCATTATCCTGAGTTTGCTGTCGACTCCTGTCGCTGCATCTGTGTTCATGTTCCCCGAATTCTCGATGGCTCGTGATGAAGAACCATATCAGTACCAACTTTACGCGCAGAAGAACGGGGCCGGTATTATTTCCGCCTACTCGTCGCAGATGATCATCAAGATCCGTCTCACGAAGGACATTGCTCCCATTCTCGCTGGTGTGGTGCTGATCTTCAAGTTCCTTGAGATTTGTGCCACGCCATTGATAGGTTCGATCGTCGCTTTCACTATGTCGTGTCGGCCATCAGCATGTGTATCTGTACGCTTTTGCTCGCCATTTGCGGCTCGTAAACAGGCCCTGGTCGTCCAGTAGGTGGCTACGCTGCAACGGTGTTTGTGTATATTTTCTCCTTCGAATCTTTGGCGTCCATTGGCCAGAACTTTTTGTACACGCAAGAAATTGTGAACACCAGCTACCGTGCGCAGGCATCCAGTACGGCGCTCATCTTGTTCTGGGCAACGCAGCTGTGTGTGACGCTGGTGACGCCCATTGGTCTCGAGCGTCTCGACCGGCAGTTCTACTTTGTTTGGTTCGCTCTTTGCTTGATCAACATCCCGCTAGTGTGGTTCTTCTACCCAGAGGCGAAGAACCTCTCTATGGAAGAGAGAGAGAGAGAGCGTATTTAGCTCAATGCTGGTCCATTGACCGCTGTCAAGGCATCGTACCGCCTCATTCACGAAAAGAAGGCCGGCGGTCACGTTGACTTTGTCGACACGCATGTGGATACGGAGAAAAAGGATACGATGGACGGCGTCAAGTCAGCGCTTTGGGCTTGGTCCTGGGTGACGAATTGGATAGTGTAAATGTATAGGTATAATCAGGGTTCATACAACATGATATTTTACGCTTACACACGCTGGCCATGCTCATCCAGCACCCGTTCCCCATCTTCCTTGGTAAAGGAGCCTCGCGGTTTCACAGGCATGATGTCCAGCACCACCTCACTGGGACGGCAAAGGCGTGTGCCTAGAGGTGTCACGACAATCGGGCGATTGATCAGGATCGGGTGCGCCATCATGGCATCGAGAAGCTGGTCATCGCTAACTGACTCGTTATCGAGGCCCAGCTCAGTAAAGATCGCTTCTTTCGATCGCATGATGGCACGTGTCGGTTGGCCGGTGGCGGCGATAAGTTCCTTCAATTTCTCGCGCGAAGGCTGCGTCTGCAAGTACTCGATCACCGTAGGCTCTTCGCCCGCTGCCTTAAGCAGGGCGAGCGTGTTGCGCGATGTGCCGCATTTTGGGTTATGATAAATCGTGATGTTGGGCATGATGGGGCAGAGGCAGGAGACGAAATCTGCTCCCCAACATGGTCAGCCTCCTCCACTTCCGTGCGCCGTCCAGAGAGTCTGCGTCGTGTGCCTGATTCTTAAGGAGCTCTATGTCTATCCGTTCTGTCGTATACTTTCTCTACCTATCTCTTTTTGCAATAGAACCTCACCTTCTTATCTCTTATCTATTTCCGGAAGGTGGACGTTTTGTTAATCCTCTTACTCTCTATCGCGCCATGCCAGACAAATCTGGAATTAATTTGTGCTATCTTTTTTTTTTCTCAATTATCTGTACGTCTACTGCTTTTTTATAGTTAATTCTTCTTGCTTCTACTCGCCCTCTCTCTTTTTCGTATGGAGACTCTCCGACGATCCGTCGCGGCGACGAAAAAAGCCGTGGATCGCATCGACACAACAATAGCCCAATCGCCAGTTGGGCGTTACTTCCGTCTCGATGGCAGTGGTCATCCCCTTGTGCGCAAAGGAAGTCGTTTCTCTGTGGAGATTCGTGCTGGTTGCGTAACGTTTGCCGCCATGGCCTATATCTTAGCCGTGAATGCGGATATTCTCTCTTCTTCTGGTGGTCCATGCAAGTGTGAGAGTGAAAATTTCTGCCGTGACGATCCCGTCTACTTGAGCTGCAAGGCCGATGTGCATCGCGCTTACATCGTTGCAACGGCGGCAGCATCGGTCATTGCCAGTGGTCTCATGGGCCTTTTTGCTAACATGCCGCTCGGTCTCGCGCCAGGTCTAGGCGCCAACGCCTACTTTGCTACGGTCGTTGGCGAGGCGGGGTCGGGGACGGTGCCCTATTCGCAGGCCCTCGCTGTGGTATGGCTCGAAGGCTGGATCTTTGTGGCCCTCGCCGTGTTTGGTGTGCGTCAATGGCTCGCTCGTATCCTACCAAATTCCATCAAGCTAAGTACCGGTGCCGGTATTGGCCTTTACTTGGCCTTTATTGGCCTGGGCCCCGGCGGTCTAAACATTGTTGGCTTATCGTATACCAACATTGTGGGCTTTGCTGGGTGCTTACCTGAGTACCAAGACGAGAACGGTGTATGTCTCTCGCATGTGCTGCAGAGCCCCAAAATGTGGGTCGGCATCTTCTTGGGCGGTGTGGTGATTGCGTTCCTCATCCTGTACCGCGTCCGTGGCGCTATGATCATCGGTATTCTTCTCGTATCCATCTCGTCGTGGCCGCGTGGCTCCTCCGTGACGCAGTTCCCGCACACACCTTTAGGCGACGAAAACTGGGACTTTTTTAAGCATGTGGCCACCTGGCGCAGCATCAATCCACTGGGGCCGCAGAACATCGACTGGCAGGGCTACGATACCGGTCATGCATGGTTGGCGCTCATTACTTTCTTGTATATTGACTTGCTCGATACGACAGGTACACTGTACGCCATGGCGTCGCATGCCGGCCTCGTAGACGTGCGTACGGGCGACTTTGAGGGCAGCTCGACCGCCTACATCTCCGATGCGCTTTCCATCTGCACAGGCAGTCTGCTCGGCTGTTCGCCCTGCACAGCGTTCATTGAGAGTGCTTCGGGTATTGCTGAAGGTGGACGTACTGGCATCACGGCGCTGGTCGTCGCGCTGCTCTTCTTCCTCAGTCTGTTCTTCGCACCGATTTTCGCATCGCTCCCTAGCTGGGCCACTGGATCCGTACTGGTCATTGTTGGTTCCATGATGATGTCAAGTGTCGCTGAGATCAACTGGGGCTATCTAGGCGATGCGCTGCCAGCGTTCTTGACAATCATCGGCATTCCCTTCTTCTACAACATTGCATACGGTCTGATCGCCGGTATCATCGCATACATGATTCTCAACATTGTACCGTGGCTCGTGATCAAAATCACACGTGGTAAGGTCGTGCCAGAAGGCTGGTACACCGACCGTGAGCCATGGGGCATGGCGCCTCCTGCGCCGTACATGGACTTGTCCACCAAGAAGCTGAACAAGTTCCAGCGGTGGGCGACGAGCAGTTTCTTGTTCCCTACGTGGCTCAAGAAGCTGATCGCGGGCAACTGGTACTTTTGGCGGCTGACCGATGCGGAGATTGCCGACCATTTGGAAGGCCGCCGCATCTCGGAAATGCATCGCAAGATCCGCGAAGCCCGTCGTGCCGACGAACTGGAGCGGATGCGGCACTATCCGCAGCCTCCGCGCAATGTGGAAGAGGAGCTCCCTGTCTCGGTCATGGGCGGCGCCGAGAAGTTTGAGGAGTTGTAGTCAGTCAGTCGTCTTTCCTAGCCCCCAGGTGGGTGAGTACCTTGTAGATTATTATCATCACGTGAGACGAAGCGAAGACGCGTCCTGGCCAACTTCTGCTTCTCCTGCTGTGCGTCGTCGTTGGACTGCGATTGTATGCACCTGGCGCTTTCTCGGACGTGGAGACGGGTAGCGTGGGGATCTTTCCAACGAGCAATGACCAGCGACGCAACGCAGCACATTGGCGCCTTTCGCCGCCTTGCGCAGGAGCGTCTGCCATATGCACCAGAGATGGTCGTCGAAAAGTGGCGCAGTACCAAGTCAGGTCTTACTGTGCTTTGGGCCAACTTTGAGAGCCCCATGCTCAATGCGTACATCACTGTGGCCAGCGAGATTTTCGCCGACAGTGGTGTGCCACACACACTAGAGCATCTCGTGTTCCTTGGCAGCCAGCAGTACCCTTACAAAGGCGTACTCGACAGCCTCGCCAACCGCGCGTTCGCGCAGGGCACCAATGCCTGGACGGCCAACGATCATACGGCATACACCCTCACGACCGCTGGTGCCGACGGGTTCTTGCGCATGCTCCCAGTGTACTGTGACCATGTCTTCTTCCCGACGCTCACCGACGCTGGGTTCGTCACAGAAGTGTACCATATCAACGGCAAGCTGGAAGATGCCGGCGTCGTGTACTCTGAAATGCAGGGCCGCGAAAATTCGTGTGCAGACCTCATGGAGCTAAAAACCCAGCGTATGCTGTATCCACGTACCTCTGCGTACCGCAGCGAGACTGGCGGCTTGATGTCGGCGCTGCGTGTGCTGACCATTGACGATATTCGGTTGTACCACAAGACGTACTATACGCCACACAATGCCGCGTTGGTCCTGTGTGGGCCGCTGGACCGCACAGCGCTCTTTGAGACGCTGCAGGCGATCGATCAGTGCTTCCTCGAGCAGGGCGCGGCGCACGGCGAATACGGTCCGCCAGGTTGGCGTCGGCCGTTTGTTGAGACGCCCAGTGCTGTGCCACCAGTCATCGATGGACGTCAGCTGCACTGCGAGGGCGTGGACGATGCCGATCCACCCATGGATCCGCGTCGTCGGCGTGTGTTTATTGACTTCCCGGAAAAGGACGAGAGCGTTGGTGAAGTACAGATCTCGTGGGTCGGCCCGCCGCTGGATGCTACGTTGGATCTGCATGCTCTCGATGTGCTTGGCACGTACTTGACTGACTCGCCAGTGAGTCCGATGCAGCATACGTTTGTCGAGAAAGACGAGCCGCTGTGTACCGACATCTACTTTGGGAACAACGAACGGGCGGGCGCCTCGGTCCTCTCGGCCTCGCTGGCCAGTGTGCCGACCGCCCACTTGGACGATCTCGATCGACAGCTGGATACACTGCTTCGCGACGTCGCGAAGCAGGGCCTCGATATGTCGCGTATGCATACGATTCTACGTCGCGAACGTGAGCGTTTGCTCAGCCAGCTGGAGATGCGGCCGGCGGACTGTTTTTCAGACGTGCTTATCCACGAATTCCTCTATGGCGAGCGCGAAGGTCGCGAGCTGGGTCAGGCGTTGGACGATATGAAGCGGTTTGATACGTTGGATACGTACACGAGCGACGACTGGGTGCGTGTGCTGACAACCTACCTGATTGACAACCCACGCCTGGTCGTCGTTGGCCGCCCTTCTGCCTCGCTGGTCATGCAGCTCAAGCAGGAGACTGAGGCGCGCGTCCAGAAACGCCGCGAGGCCTGTGGTGAAGCAGGCGCGCAGGCATACGAAGCGGCCTTGCAGGCAGCACGCAAGGAGAACGATGCCCCGATCCCGCCAGCGATCCTCGATGCGTTTGCCGTGCCACGCAGCGATACCATCCAGTGGATTAGCGTCGCGACGGCGGCCACTGGACCGACGACCGACGCCGAGCCTGCGATACCGTCGTCGCCGGCCGATCAGCAATTGCAAGCGCATATCGACCGCGATGGCCCTGCCACGCCGTTTTCGATCCAGTTTGATCACGTCCCCTCGAAGTTTGTCCTCCTGTCCGTCGTAATAAGCACGGCGCATGTCCCGCGTCCCCTTCGCTCGTACTTGACGCTGTATCTCTCGATGCTATTCTCGCTCCCGATTCACCGTGTGGACGGGACAAGTCTGTCGTACGAAGACGTCGTCAAGCATCTCGACGAGGACGTGCTCGAGTACGATGCGACCATCGGCATTGGCTCGAGCTTTGCCGAGTCGATTGCTCTGGAATTCAAAGCCCCTGCGGACAAGTATGAAAAAGCCGTGCAGTGGGTGTACGACTTGCTGTGGCAGTCGGACTTGGCCCTGGAACGTGTAAAGATAGCCGCGGCCAAGCTCGCACAGTCGCTGCCAGAGCAAAAACGCGATGGCCGTGTGATTTCGTGGGCGTTGCTTCGGTCGTTGCTCTACTCGACAACCGACTCGACGTGCGCCGCGAATACAGTGCTGACGCAGGCTGAACATGTCCCTGCGCTGGTGGACGCGTTGCAAAGTCGTCCAGACGAGGTCCTGGCGCATCTACAAGAGGTCCGCCACGCCCTTCTTCACCCGGCACACATGCGCATTAGCGTGGCAGGCGATGTTCATGCGCTCGCACACCCTGTCGCTCCATGGCGGAATGTGTTGCCGACCACGCCATGTGCCTCGCTGACGCCCCTGCCATGGGCCAGCGACGTGCTGAACACCCTGGGTCACGCTCCGCAGCGTGAGGGCCAGCTGTGTATCGTGCCGGCCATTGAAAGCTCTTATGCGGTGTTCACATCCAAAGGTTTGCGTGGCTACACGGACGACGACTATGCGCCACTGGTCGTCACACTGACGCTGCTCAACGCCATGGAATCGTTCCTGTGGCGCTACATTCGTGGCGCAGGTCTTGCGTATGGCGCCTCGATTCGCAACGATGCCGAGGCCCAGCACTTGCACTTTATTCTCTATCGCGCGCCGGACGCCGCCAAGGCGTTTGTGGAGGCACGCAAAGTGATCCAGGCATTGGCGCATGGCACACCGTTGGACGACGAGAGCGTCCCTACCTTTGACGAGACCATGCTTGAGACGGCAAAGTCGAGCTTGCACTTTTCCGTGGCGGACGCGGAGAGCACCGTGGGTGCGGCGGCGCTGGAAAGCTTTGTCGATATTCGTCTCAAACGTGTCGGCCGTGGCCGTGGTCAGCGTCTGCTCCAACGTGCAAGTCAGGTGACGCTGCAGGATGTGCAGCGCTGCGTCACACAATACCTACTTCCCCTCTTTGCGTCGGAGACGTCGGTGTGTGCGATTGCCAGCGCTCCTTCCACAGCCGAGTCCATTCGCGCGCAGCTCATGGCACTAGGGTACGAGATGACCGACGTGGATATGCCAGGCGGTCATGCCTCGGATAGTAGTAGCAGCAGCGGCAGCGACAGCGACAGCAGCTCCGAGAGCGATCGCGAATAGTCTTCTATGCATATCTACCGACACTGTTGAAACGAGAGGAAGAGCAGATCATAGCCCTCAAATTCGTACAAAATCCGATCCCGCTTCGTATACCCAGGCAGGTCCAGCGAGCGCAACGCCGCAGCGCTATTAGCATCCTCGCTGGTAACAAAGAGCGTCATGATAAAGCTGCCAGGCTCAAACGTCTTCACCACACGGTGCACCAATGCCTGCAAATTCGACACATGGGGGAAGGCCTCGTCAATCGAGCCTTCGCTGTCCATTGTGACATTCGTCTCGAATGACGCGTAGCTGCTCCCTGCCTCCGGCGTCACGTGGATCGTCCAGTAGCCGTCCGAATGTCCTGGCGACGCAGGGATCAGCGCGTTGGCCGAGTACCCACACGGCTCAAACGCAAACGCATCCAACTGCGTACGTGCAAAAAGTGTATCGAGCTGCATTGATTGCGACACACGCGCTCCCAGCTCGTGTGCTTGCAGCAGGTTGGAGTCGCTCTCCTTATCAAAGTAGAATTGGTCACGTACACGCTTCGAGAGATCAGTCATGAGGATCTCCAGCGTCGAGTCAGCGGCCGTCGATACGCCGCGAGGCGGTTTCGTGATCGACATATCCGCCTCCAACACTTCACTCTGCGCCATATACAGCATCCAGTAGTCACCATTCATTTTGCCAACGGTATACGCTGCGCCATGGTCAAAGTACCGATCGAGGAACTCCGTCTCGAGCTCCCAATCGCGATGCGGCCCTTTTTGCTTCTCAGGGAACATGAAGCTCTTGCGGCTGTAAAAGCACCGTTTCACGTGTGAGCCCAGCAACTTGGTATCGACATGGCCACCTATGGCCGACGAAAGCATCGCACTGGACACACTGCTGGCCTGCAGGGAGAGCGACTCTTCGTCAAAGAGCGTGGCCTTGGCAATCCGCAGTAATCGGTCCAGGCCCAGGAGCAGCGTCGTGGTACCGCAGGTCTTGAGTATAAGCTTGTGCGGGTATACAAACATGGACGACTCACTCAGCAGGTACGCATCCACTTCGTCGCTCGTCTCGACGCTCAGCGTCTTGCACTTGACCATGTCTAGCATACTTTCCCATGTGCTCCGCGGCACACGGCGAAGTCCAAGTCGTCCACCAAGTCGCGAGCCACGCTCCGCCATCGCACGCTGACACTCGGGCAACATCTCGACACTTTCTGCAAACCACAGCTCAAGGAGCTTCTCAGGGCCCTCAAACGGGCCGCCAATCTCATCCATACCTACTTGGATGTCCCCTGTATCATTCCACTGCGCCTCGGCGGCCGCCGCACTAGCGCGGGCATCGGCATCCATCTTGGCGTAGCCAGCCAAAAAAACAACCGAAGAAAAAAAAAAAAAGGGCGCGAGCGGGCGCAACGACGCGCCGTCTTGACGGCCTTCCTTTCTCCTCCACATGATGCAGGTCTGACGTGCGAGCGTACAATGCACAGAACGTCGAGCGTTTCTTCTTTTCATGCCTTCATCTGCCTCGCTCCTCCTCGCTCACAAGCCACAGGGCAAGACACTGTTGCTGGTGGGCGATGGAAAACTAGTGCATACACGCATTCATGCTGCGCGTGAGGCTGGGATGCAGGTGCATGTCGTATGGCATACGCGACCTACATCTCTCGCCCAAGATATACCTTTCTCGCCGATCGCCGCCTCCCTTCTTTTCCCACCGACCGACGCAGAGGCGTCCGCCAAGGACTGGGGACAGCTCTTAGACCAGATGGATGGGGACACACATGCGCTCTTTGCCGTGTGCGTCACAGATACATTGGCTACCTTGGCCGACGAGGCACCTGCACGTCGTCGTCGATGCGATCAACTAGCCGAGGCATGTCGTGCGCGACGGATCCCCATCAACGTGACGGACGTGCCGGACCTATGTGACTTTTCTTTCCCGGCGACGCACCGCTTCCGCGGTACGGACGACGATCACATGTCGTCTTTGCAGATTGCCGTGACGACCAATGGCCATGGCTGTCGCCTGGCCGGTCGACTTCGGCGCCATATCGTAAGCTCTCTCCCAGCCTCAGTTGGTCTCGCGGTAGAGCGGATCGGAACAATGCGAGAGCTCGCAAAGGCGGAAGCTGCTATGCAGGACGCCGACCATGAGGAGGAACCGAGTGTCGCCACATCGTTGGGGTACACGGACGCCACGTCCAAGCAGCGAGAACGGATGCGGTGGGTGGCGCAAATCAGCGAATATTGGCCACTGGAGACCTTGGCAGCATTGGAGCCTTTGCAGATGCAATCGCTACTCGCATCGCACACGCACGAACCGTCGTTGTCGACAGACGAGGAAGCGGAGCAGCGTGCCGCCAAACGATCACGGCATGCGCTCGCTGTCCAGCCGACACGCGCCGGCCACGTCTACCTCCTGGGCAGTGGCCCTGGGCACCCGGGCCTACTTACTGTCGCCGCACGCGAGATTCTCACGTCGCCCGATACCGATCTGATTTTGTCCGACAAGTTGGTTCCCACAGCCGTCTTGGCCTTGATTCCCAAGACTACGCCGCTGGTCATTGCGAAGAAGTTCCCTGGCAATGCAGAAGGTGCGCAGTCGGAGTTGATTGTGCAGGCGCTTGAGGCGGCGCAGCAGGGCAAAACTGTGGTACGTCTCAAGCAAGGCGATCCCTTTGTGTACGGCCGCGGCGGCGAAGAATTGGTCGCGTGCCAAAATGCAGGCATTGACTGTACGGTGGTGCCTGGTATTTCGAGTGCCTTAGCAGGGCCCCTGCTCTTTGGTATTCCTGTCACGCAGCGTGGCGCCGCAGAGAGTATGATGCTATGTACTGGCGTGGGCCGTGGTGGACGACAAGTACAGCTGCCAGGCTACGAGCGCTCACGTACGCTCGTTTTGCTCATGGGCGTCGCACGTCTGGCCGCCGTGGTAGAGACGTTGGTGGCGCCTTCCAATACCGGTCGTGCTGGCACGGCCTACCCACCTTATACCCCGATTGCCATCATTGAACGAGCCAGCTCACCCGACCAACGCATGATCGCCTCCACCTTGGAGCAGATTGTAGACGTGATGGAGCATCGCATCCCTGACGGTCAACGTCCACCGGCGATGATGGTCATTGGATGGGCAGTGCTTAGCTTGGCGGGCGAGCAGGCTGGCGCTCACATCCTGGACGACGCAGCCGCGTGTGAAGCGGATGCGTCGACCGATGCTTTGCTCACCAAGGACCAGGCGAGAATTGCTACGTGGCTCGGCGAGCGTGGCTACCGCATTCAAGAAGGCCTCCCGTTGGGCTACCGCCGCTTTGGATCGAGTACAGGCCTTCCGCTCACGGCCGACGACGCTACACCCGCCCCGCGCTCGTCCACGGGATGGGCAGCGCCTCGCTACGGCACCGACGGCGACGCTACGCTCGTCGGTGGATGGACCGCCGGTGAGAAAGACGCGCCGCCTACCGATGTAGTCACGTGATATCATCCCAATCGACGCGTACCGAGGCGCGTCCACGTCCTCGTCGCACGTCCCATAGCGAAAGAGAAAGCGAGCGACACAGGTGTCTTGCGTACGGAGCCCGGCATGTCGCAACCATCTGCGCCTACGCCTTCAGCGCATCGCGCATCGCGCTCCATCCCTTTCACACCCGGCCGTCCAGCGGCGCACCGTAGCGCGGCGATGAGTGCCAAGCAGTACGATCGATACTTGCGTCGCTTGTCGGCCGTGCAGCAATCAACTCGTCGCGCTATGCGGTCTCACGCAGACGAGACGCTCGAAGAAGAAAATGGGACAGGCACATGGGCACTCGACGCGTCAGATGCGACACCAGTGGCTCGTACGCCGCATGAACGTGCAAAGCCCTTGCCGCCTGTCATTCGTCAACTGGAACGGCCTACGTCGTATACCGAGGCACGTCCAGCCGTCGCACATACGCATGCGCCGGAGTCATATTTGAACGAAGCCTCGTTTGTGCTCAATCCCTTGAGTGGTCGCCTTCCTACGCTCAGCCCACGCAAACTCCAGCGCCCTCGCGTCTACGATGTGGACGAAGGGCCCACAACGCCCGCAGCACCTACATCTCCCACACGCTGCATTGCTCTGGCCTCCATTGATACGACGCTGCAAGATGTCGTCCTTGTGGAAGATTTGCTCTACGTCCTGGTCGGCATTGAAGGCAACTATGTCCAGTTCGCCCCGGACTACAAACCTGAAGACCTTGGGCATAGGCTGAATGGCGCGCGCTTCGTGCTCGATGCAGCCCTGGATCCGTCGTTGCGTGAGATGGTCGAGCGCATTTTACCGCTGGCCAGCTATTATACCTCGATTTACACGTTTGTCGAATGCGAGTCGGGCCTCGAGTACGGTACGGTGATGCATGCGCTGTGCGCAGCAATCCGCCAGCAGCTGCAGTCGTATGAAGAGCTGGTCGCGCATATGGAAGAGCGATTCCTTCGATCGCCCGATTTCACATTGCAGCAGCTGTGGCTCGCGATGCATCCCATGCTCCGTACTTTCAGCCTGATCCATGCCCTGACCTCGGAGATCGCTAGCATCACGCATGCCGATGTACTGCCACGCGACGAAGAAGAGGCAGCGTCAGAAGGCGATGCATCCGACGAGAGCCTCGAGAGCGATACGTCGCAGCTGGAGCGGGATCGACGTGCACTCCTGGGCCTCGACGATGGCTTGGAGGACGATATTATCGGCGGGATCGTCAAGGGCGGTGAGGTTCTATCTATGCTCTGGGACCGACTTACGCAGCTGGGCGGTGATCCCAACGCGCATGCGCTGTACTTGGAACTGTTCCGCGAAGCGTCGCAGCCATATGCACGAACACTCCTGCGTTGGATTACCAGCGGCGTACTTCTTGATCCGTACGAAGAGTTTATGGTCGTCGAAGATGCACGCGTCACTCGCGCCTCCCTGGAATCGGACCCCACGGATGAGTACTGGGAGCGGCGGTACATGTTGCGGGACGAGCGATACTTTGCGCAGCGTGAGCAGCTGGCGCGGGACGGAGAGCCTGTCGACGAGCAAGTAGACGAGGCTAGAGGCGCACTCACAGGCGGTGCCAAGATCCCTGCGTTCCTCGAGGCGTGGAAGCACAAGATCCTTCTGGCCGGTAAGTACCTGAATGCGATTCGCGAGTGTGGACTTGACGTGTCCAACGTCGAGTCAGAACGTGTACATGCGCTCTTTGGATCGCAAGATGCACATGTCGAGTCGTACTTGGCCATGGACGCGAAGCTGGAACGTGTCGTGATGGACGACGATGCGTTTTCGACTTGCATTGAGCTGGCGTACCAACGAGCGAATGCAGCATTGTTGAGTCTCTTGAAGAAGGACAAGGACATCATCGCACGCTTGTGCTCCCTGAAACACTATTTCTTCTTTGCTCAGGCCGATTTCCTGCAAACGTTTTTGGACCAATCACAGCATGAACTGCGCAAGCTGGTCGACCCACAGCGGATACGCGAGACGACGCTCCTCCGGCTTCAGACGCAGCTGGATATGGCTCTGGGCAGTTCAGATAGCGTCGGGTTCCTCGATCCGTATCGAGAGGAACTGCGCGTCGACTTGGCCAAGGAGCGGGCGTACGATCAGCTGCAGCGTATTGCGGATACGAAGGGCGTCGTGGAAGTCGCCAAGCTACGGGCCAAACAGCTTGCAGAGCGGCAGCAGCACGGCACACGCGAAGTGGCCATGTACCTCTTGCAGTTTGACGTGCATGTCCAGTTCCCTGTATCGCTGGTCATTTCGAAGAAAAACATATTGCGTTGGCAGTTCCTTCATCGGTGCCTCTTGCTCCTCAAACTGCTCGAGCGAGCCCTCACCGAAGTCTGGGTCGACCAAACGCTGCCTGCCTGGCGACGCAAGGACCGCCGACCCTACGCGGCACCGCTCGAGCAGTGGAAAATGCGTATTCACCTACTACGTCAACGTATGCTGCTGCTGGTCCAGCAGCTTCTCGCGTTTTATACCACGGAAATCCTCGAGCCTAACTGGCACGATTTGATGGCCAAGTTGGAGCGTGCGCGCTCTGTTGACCAATTCATGAAGCATCACTTCGACTTCTTAAATACATGCCGCAAGGAATGTATGCTAACGGACTATCGCTACTTGGAATGTCATCGCAAACTAATGAATACGATTACTGCGTTCACGGAGAGTCGCATACGATTGGCGGAGCAGTACGAGAGAATACAGGCCGCTGTGGATACCTGGTACGAGCAGAACGAAGCTGCATCTGCACCACCTCCGCCTGTGCTACCGGAGAACGATGTCCTGACAAAGATTGAGGCGAGTTGGCACAAGCACGCACGGACCTTCCGTGACGTGGTCAATTTCCTATCAACCACAGACAATCCAGCGGCGCTCCCGTTGGCGTACCGTCTACAAACATGGCTACAGTCGTAGGCGTAGGGCGTAGCTACCTCTATAGTATGGGGCACCCCATTTTTCCTTTTTTTCAGGCGCCTAGATCTGTGGCGGTCGGATGGCCGCCCCACGCGGGCAAAAATGGCGCCTGTATGCAGCTTAGGTGATCATTTCAGTTAGAGTTCTGATCGGTCCGTGCCACGTGTGGGCGCGTGGCGTTGGGTGTTGAAAACAGCTGATAAGGGCAGGATCGAGAGGACTTCGTGGGGCACAGAGTACTACAAGTAGACGGTCCTTGTGCTTCATTCCTCTTTTCCTTGCCTCTGCTGGACTACTACTATGTCGTCCAAGCGTACGTTTCTCATGCATGTTCTTACGTCATAGCCATTCATGAATTTGATGCCAAGCTGCTGATCAACTACTGGCTGCCGCGATCGCCTGACGCGAGCCAGGCCGCTGTAGCTTCGTCGTCGTTCCAGGCTCCGACGGCGCGCGTGGCTCAGATCGCATGGGATGCCACTTCGAATACCATCACCCCGGATGAGCAGCTGCCGAGCTGGGTGCATTCGTCCAAGCTCGTGGCCAAGCCTGATCAACTGATCAAGCGCCGCGGCAAGGCCGGCTTGCTCAAGCTGAACGCTGACTGGGCCGATGCCAAGGCATGGATTGTCCAGCGCGCAGGTCAGCCGCAGAAGGTATGTCCACATGCATGGAGCACTAACTATCCTTCAGGTCGAAGCTGTCACAGGTGTGCTCACCAACTTTATTGTGGAGCCCTTCTGCCCGCACCCTGCCAACACAGAGTTTTACGTCTGCATCAACTCGGCCCGCGAGGGCGACTACATTCTTTTCACGCACGAGGGCGGTGTCGATGTGGGCGACGTCGATGCGAAAGCAAAACGCCTCCTCATCCCTGCCGACCCAGCCGAGCCTTTCCCGGCCCGTGCGCAGTGGACAGAGACGCTTCTGGCTGAAGTGCCGGCGGCCAAGAAAGAGATCCTGACGGATTTCCTGGTGCGTTTGTACAGCGTGTACGTGGATCTGCACTTTGCCTACCTGGAAATCAACCCCCTCGTCGTTACGGACGACAACCAAATCCACTACCTCGATATGGCCGCGAAACTCGATCAGACGGCCGATTACCTGTGTGGTCCCAAGTGGGCGATTGCGCGTGATCCTAGCGTGTACAGCGACCGTGCACCCGCCACGTCCACACAGCAAGGCGAGGACCGCGGTCCGCCCATGGTCTGGCCGGCGCCATTCGGTCGTGAGCTGACCAAGGAAGAGGCGTACATCTCTAAACTCGACGCAGGTACTGGTGCTTCGCTGAAGCTCACCGTGCTCAATGCCAAGGGTCGCATTTGGACCATGGTCGCTGGTGGCGGTGCCTCGGTCGTGTACAGTGACGCGATTGCCGCGCACGGCTTTGCACATGAACTGGCCAACTACGGCGAGTACTCGGGTGCGCCTACGGAGACGCAGACGTTTGAGTACGCCAAGACGTTGCTGGATCTCATGACGCGTGGCGAGCCACGCGAGGATGGCAAGCTGCTCATCATCGGTGGTGGTATCGCCAACTTTACCAATGTCGCCGCCACGTTCTCCGGTATTATCCGTGCGTTGAAACTGTACAAGCTTGCGCTCATTAAGCACAATGTCCGTATCTTTGTGCGTCGCGGTGGCCCGAACTACCAGGAGGGTTTGCGTGCGATGCGTCTGTTGGGTGAAGAGCTCGGTGTGCCGATCAAAGTGTTCGGTCCGGATACGCACATTACCGACATTGTGCCGCTGGCGCTGGGCCTCAAGTCGGAGGCCGATATGGAGTTGGCCTCGTCGTCTCCGCCGCTACCAACATCGAAGACCAACGATGCTTCGGCGAAGCAGACGGAGCAGGCTGCGGTTGCCGAGGACCGCGTCGGAAAGCTGGACCCCGTCACGGGTGAGCGTATCCAGCCGCAAGACCACATTGTGCACTTTACGCCGCAAGACTCGACGTCGAAGCGTCCTTTCTACTTGCCCTTTGATGCGCACACCCGCTGCCTGGTGTACGGCCTGCAACCTCGTGCAATTCAGGGTATGCTGGACTTTGACTTTGCCTGTGGTCGTACGACGCCCTCCGTCGCTGCCATGGTGTATCCGTTCGGTGGTCACCACATCCAAAAGTTCTACTGGGGCACCAAGGAGACACTATTGCCTGTGTACACCAGCCTGGAAGAAGCCGCAACGAAGCATTCAGATGCCGATGTCGTTGTGAACTTTGCTTCGAGTCGCTCGGTGTATTCCTCGACGCTTGAAGTGCTCGCCTTGCCGCAGATCCGCGCCTTGGCCCTCATTGCAGAGGGTGTCCCGGAGCGCTTTGCACGTGAGATTCTCTGGCGTGCGAAGCGCGCCAATGTGTTGGTCATTGGCCCTGCCACGGTCGGTGGTATCAAGCCAGGCTGCTTCCGTATCGGAAACTCGGGTGGTATGATGGACAACATTGTGGCCTCGAAGCTGTACCGCGCCGGCTCTGTCGGTTACGTGTCCAAGTCAGGCGGTATGTCGAACGAGCTGAACAACATCCTCTCGCTTACCACCAACGGCACGTACGAAGGTATTGCCATCGGTGGTGATCGCTACCCAGCCACGACGTTCATCGATCACTTGCTGCGCTACGAAAAGGACCCGGCCTGCAAGCTGCTTGTTCTTCTCGGTGAAGTCGGTGGTGTGGAAGAGTACCGCGTGATCGAAGCAGTGAAGCGCGGTGAGATTACCAAGCCGATTGTCGCATGGGCTATCGGAACGTGTGCGAAGATGTTCACGACCGAAGTGCAATTTGGTCATGCTGGCTCGATGGCTAACAGCGATGCGGAGACGGCGAATGCCAAGAACCTCGCGATGCGTCAGGCTGGCTTCATCGTGCCGGAGACGTTCGAGGACTTGCCGACCGTTCTTCGCGCGACCTACGACCGCCTGGTGGGTGACGGTACCATTGTGCCGAAAGCTGAACGGCCTCCGCCTCCGATCCCCATGGACTACAAATGGGCGCAGGAGCTCGGTATGGTCCGCAAGCCGGCCGCCTTCATCTCGACCATCTCGGACGAGCGTGGCGCCGAGTTGATGTACTCGGGCGTGAAGATCTCCGACGTGTTTGGCTCGAACATGGGCATTGGTGGCGTCGTCTCACTGCTGTGGTTCAAACGCCCTCTGCCGCCGGTGTGCACCAAGTTTATCGAAATGACGCTCATGCTCACCGCCGACCATGGTCCGGCCGTGAGTGGTGCGATGAACACCATCATCACATCGCGTGCCGGCAAGGACCTCATTTCCTCGCTGGTGTCGGGTCTGCTGACCATCGGTGACCGCTTCGGTGGCGCTCTCGACAACGCCGCGCGTGAGTTCTCGTCGGCCTACGATCGCGGTCTTACGCCGCGTGAGTTTGTCGACTCGATGCGCAAGGCCAACAAGCTCATCCCAGGTATCGGCCACCGCATTAAGAGCGTGTCGAACCCAGACTACCGTGTGCAAGTCGTGAAGGAGTACGTTCAGAAGAACTTCGAGTCACACAAACTCCTCGACTACGCCCTGGCCGTAGAACGTGTGACGACGGCCAAGAAGGATACGCTCATCCTCAACGTCGACGGATGCATTGCTGTGTGCTTTGTCGACTTGCTGCGTGACTCTGGTGCGTTCACACGTGAAGAGGCAGATGAGTACGTGCAAATCGGCGCCCTCAACGGTCTATTTACCCTCGGCCGCACGATTGGTTTCATTGGACACCACCTCGACCAAAAGCGACTCAAGACGCCCCTTTACCGTCACCCGGCCGACGACTTCCACATCGAAATGGCTGCACCCACCCGCATTGTCGGCAGCTATGACCCGCACAGCAGTAACTAGTCTGTTCATAGCCCCCAAGCACCCCCTCACTACCATATCAAGTCAGCTTGTCCGGCTACGGACTATATCATGACACGGCCAGGACCATTTTACATCATGCAGAGACCCACCGTCGACACCGCCGTAGCGGCGAGCACGGTGTAGCCAAAGGCGTACGAGCTACGCAGCGTCGTGACTGAGGGTTAGTGTGATAGCAATACATACACTTGTTCAGATCCCACGAAAGGTGACGTATACCGTTGAACAGATGGTACGAGAACACGGCCGCCAGCGGGGCCTTCACCGTCAGCTTGAGCCACAGAGGAAGGTGAGAGATGTGCGTAAGGAGCACACCCGAGCTAAGAGCCTCACCGAGGCCCAAGTACGGCGCAGCGAGGTAGCCGATCGCGTACGTGTACAGCAGAGCACTCAGACCCACACCAGTGATACGGTTGGCAATCGACGAGTACCACGTAAGCTGCGGCTGGTAGATCGTCAGGTGCGGCGAGATCGGACGCTCGTTGCGCACGCGGTTCAGGTTCTTCAGGTCCTGCTCCTGCGACACAGGCACCGTCTTCGCCGGAGGCTGCTTCGACCAGGTAATAGCACCCACCTTCGACGAGGTATGCAGAGCACGCGGCGAGAGGCGCGCAGCACTCAGAACACTCTGGTCCATCGCCAGAGGCGAGCGCACAAGACGAGCAGCTGCAAACAGACTCATGCTCGATAGGTCGTCGACTACAATGGGAGAGAAACCACATCCGCACCGACGGGCCCCTTGTCCCCCAGCGCGAACCTGCGGTCTAGCCAACCACAGGCGCGCTATTGCGAGTTCAGCCTCGGAAGCAGCCGGATTGGCCTTCCACCCCGACGCTGACAAAGCATCGAAGGGAAGCCACGTTGGCGTCCAAGAAACTCCACCTGTCCAGCCCTCCATCGCCCACCGAGTCTCGCGTCGGTCGAGGAAGCGTACCATGGCAACTTCCATGTATGGCGTGGGCCCATCGTACGCAGCGTCGGCCAAGGACCGCACATCTGAATTCCATAGCATGCTCGCCAAGTATGCTGCATTAACACCACCGGCGCCAAGTAACGTCAAACGGCCCACCAGCGCTCACACTCAATTCTCCCAGCGGGCTCAGGCCGTGGCAAGCGAACTTAGCGCCACCACCGCCAAACTCGAACGCCTCTCACAGCTTGCACGGCGCAGATCTCTATTTGATGATAGACCTGTGGAGATCTCTGAACTGACCTACATTATCAAGCACGACATTGCCGGCTTGAATCGACAGCTCGCAGAGCTGCAGCAGCTCTCTGCACACAACCAGCGCAGCAAGGGTAATCGCGCAGAGGAGCACAGATCCAATGTCGTCACGATGCTTCAATCGACGTTGGCAAACACTACGACCAGCTTCCAAGAAATCTTGGAGGTTCGGACCCAAAACATGAAAGCATCCAAAGACCGCTCAGATCAGTTTTTTAACAGTGCCGCCCCATCTCTGGATACACAGCGCTCCAAGTCGCCTCTATATTCCCTTGCGCGCTCCCAGCCAGCATCTGCACAGCCCTCACCTCCTCCATCAACTCAACTTACCCCTGCCTCAGCCTTGCAAAAACGCCATACGGCTGCGCATCATACGATGCACGACGAAGAAGCCTCTTCATCAGAGAAGGGCTTCCTTTCCCTCAATATGATGGAGTCAGGTGGTCTACAGCAGCAGCAGTTCCTTCTTCAGGACATGGAGGAGCAGCAGGCTGGCTACATGCAGCAGCGATCGAATGCGATTGAATCGATTGAGTCGACTATCTCAGAACTGGGCCAGATCTTCGGCCAGCTTGCTCATATGGTAGCACAACAGGGCGAGACGGTGCAGCGAATTGACGATGACGTCTTGCATGTATCGGACAATGTCGAGGGCGCTCGACGTGAATTGCTCAAGTACTACGCCAACATCTCCAATAACCGATGGCTTATGCTCAAAATTTTCGGCGTCCTCATTGTATTCTTCTTACGTATGTACATGCTGCGACTCACCCTCCAGTCTTCATCCTTGTCTCCTAACGAGTTTGTAGTCACTCTGGCAGATAGGCGCCTACATCATGTATACCCCGCTACGTGGAGGCCGAGCTTATAGTCTGGTCGGCGTCATCTCATAGGCCACGTGCTGTGACTCGCAGGCACGAAGATTGCATACGAAGCACGCACGATCCCTTCGTTCTCCACTCCTCTGATCATGGTCGACGTGGCACCTGCGCCTGCGATTGCAGGCATGACTCCTGCCATCCCTGTCGGCATGCCTATTCCGCCTGATGAACCTCATGCTGTGTCTGTGTCGCTGCCTCACTGGCAAGACATTGTGGACTACGAAGAAGGTCGTCTGACAGACTCTATGAAGACGGGCTACCCCCGCTTCTTTATTCATCGCTCTATTCAGAAGGTAAGTGCCAATGAAACTAACATGCCAAGCTAGCGGAGCTTATGAGGACCAAGTTTGCCCGTCCAGGTGAGAGAACGATGCTTTTCCCCTCTTCGCAGCATGCATCGCAGTGCCGTGACTTTATTAGTGCCAGGGCCGCCCAAGCCGAGCCACCGCAAGCCAATGTGTCTGTACGCATCGTGCGTCTGTGTGTGATGGCCCACAGTGCTAAGGAGATGCAAACGCTCAAGAGCGTCAGTGTGCACACTCCTTCAGTCTCGGAGACGTCGATGAACTTATACATTGTTCTCTTCCCACAGACGCTCTTCCCGATCGCCAAGCAGTTCTGGCAGCATACTGGCGTGGGTATTTCGAGTCGTATGGCGGACGAATGCCTGCGCATTTTGGAGCACAACGAATCGCTTCTCCACCCGAATGAGACGGGCAGTGCCTCCGCGTCGATAATGTCGCGACGTGGCTCCTTGCCAATGGCGGGAAGCTCACAGCCGCGTGGTGGTGGCTTTGGCCGAAGCCGTTACTCACGTGGCAACAGTTTTGGCATGACCTCCGAAACTACACCGTCGACCAGCGCGACCAAGCTTGTGCCAGAGCCGCCGGCTGACGAGGACGATGATATGACATTCGAGCAGGCTGTGTTCATGGAAGAGCGGTACGGCCGGAACCTGCCGTTTGCGCTGTCCGCCGATGCCAAGGTTGCGCTGCGTCGTCGTATTGCTGGTACGCTGGTCGGCAATGTCGAGGACGAGCCAGCAGAGAGCGCTGTGAGTGCGCGTTATGCCAAGGGCCTGACAGAAAACAATGTCTTCCTCTACCCTTGTGGCATGGCGAGTATTTTTAACGCGCATCAGCTGCTAATGCTGGAACGGGCATGGACCAAGCAGGGCATTCCCATCACGAAGGAATCATGTACGTCCGCGCTACGTGCCATGAAAGATCCTAGCTTTACGCGTCTGTCGCATGGCATCGGGAAATCGGTATGTTTTGGTTTCCCGTACACAGATACGCTCAAAGTGCTTGAGAAGTGGGGTCCTGGATGTCACTTCTTTGGACACGGCACCGACCAGGATGTGGACGAACTCGAGGCGCTTCTGGCTGCGCAGCCAGACGACGAGCCTAAAATTCATGCGCTGTTTTGCGAGTTCCCCGGGAACCCACTCCTGCGATCGGCAGACTTGCCGCGGCTACGCGCCTTAGCCGACAGGTACGATTTTAGTATCGTGATCGACGAAACGATCGGCAACTTTGTGAATGTCGAAGTGTTGCCGTATGCGGATATGGTCGTATCGAGTCTGACAAAAGTGTTCTCGGGTGAGTGCAACGTCATGGGCGGCTCGTTGGTCGTCAATCCGCAATCAAAACGCGCTCAGCACCTGCTGACCATTCTTTCGGCCATGTACCAGGACAACGTATGGGTCGAAGATGCAATTTTTCTCGAGCGCAACTCCCGCAACTTTGTCGCACGCATCGCCCAGATTGATGAAAACACGGAAATGATCGTGGATATGCTGCATGCACAAAGTCGTGTGGCTGGCAAGTCCGAAAGTGTGGTTCAAGCGGTCTATTATCCGAAGTACGTCACGCGCGCCAACTACGACAAGTGCCGCCGTACGCAGCCGTACGCGCCTGGACGTGAAGGCCCTAGCCAGGGCGGATACGGCGGTCTCTTCTCGGTCGAGTTCACGTCGAAGCCGGCAGCCATTGCTTTCTACGATCATTTGCAGTGTGCCAAGGGACCCTCGCTGGGCACCAACTGCACGATTTCGTGCCCGTACACACTGCTGGCGCACTACACGGAACTTGACTGGGCAGCTCAGCTGGAAGTGAGCGATACATTGGTCCGTGTGAGTATCGGCTTGGAAGAGCCACCAGCGCTCCGTGAGGCGTTTACCGTGGCGTTGGCGGCTGCGACTGTAGCTGCCACGGCCTAGATTGTGTGGCAGGACATGACCTGTTTCAACAACAGGTAGTATAGATCTATGTAGGTTTGACCTTGGGCTTTGCATCGTCTGTCGCTGGCTTGACATGCAGTTGGACATGACCAGGGCCACCAGGGCCAATGCCACCGACTTCACCACCATGCGGACCATCGACGTCTTCCAAGTTTTCGGCACCGCTCGCAATGACCATGACGGCGCCATCCGCACTGAAGGCGGCCGTGCTCACAGGCGACGGCAGCGAGTACTGGCGGATGCGCTTCTTTGCAATGGGATCCCACAGGGCACAGTGCGCATCGCCACCACACGTCGCGAATGTGCCGTAGATCGGGTGGAAAGCCACCGCGTGAATAGGGTATACAACATCGATGCCATCGACTTCTTTACGGTGGCATTTGAACGCATACTTCTTTGCCTGCGTTTCCTGACTGGGATCCATAAACTCCACAGCCACACGTCCTTCGACCGATGATGTGACGTAGCCCACGCCATTCGGCATGCATCGTACGTCCCGCAACATGAACTTCAAACTGCTTTCGCGTTTCTGTTCCGGCTCCCACGATCCATGCCCATCCACAGCAGCGCGAAGTTGCTGTGTGTCGAAAAGGTATACAGCGCGATCCGGCATCGCGATAACCAGACGTGGCGAGGAGTGTGGCGTCGGTGGTGCGAGATCCATCGCAAACACCTTGCCAGGCAGTGAAATGGTATGGCGGTACGCCTCGGCCGGCGTGGCGTAGGGGTCCCATACCTGCAAGGTAGCATCCCATCCACCGGAAAAGAGCAGACCTGTGTGGGCATCGTACCGAATGCGACTCACACCTTGGCCATGTTTGCCCAGGATCACCGACTGGCCATTCTCGAGATTGAGTAACCGCACACGCCGATCCAGGCATGCACTCGCGGCCAACGACTCATTGATCCATGCTACGTCCAGTACAGCGGCAGGATGCTCGAACGACTGGACAAGGGTGATGGCATCAGTGCCTTGATCACAGTGTGTGAGGTCGTACAAACGCACCATCTTATCCCAGCTGGCAGCTAGGAGATGGTACGCACGGCGTCCCTCCGCCTTGGGATAGAACTCCAGAGACGATACGGGATCGCTCGGTGGGACAGGCACCGTGCACTCGGGAAATGACAACGACGAGGGCATGCGGAACCAGGACGACGCGTCGTCTCGCGAGAAAAACACGATGCCCACCCCCACGGTGGTGCGTGGCTTACGTCATCGCCCATGTAGGCGAAAGAAAAAAAATGGGCCTCCGCTTGGCCGCGAGCGTGAGTGGGCAGCCAGCCAGCCAACCGCTTTTTCTCAACGCCATGAGTCAGGAGATCCACAGCCAGTACGACTCGATCCTGATCCTGGATTTCGGATCGCAGTACTCGCATCTGATTACGCGACGATGCCGTGAGCTGAACGTGTACTGTGAGATGCTGCCATGCACGCAGAAGATGGCGGACCTGACATGGAAACCGAAGGGTATCGTCCTCTCCGGCTCGCCCTACTCGGTGTACGACGATGTGGCACCGCGTGTCGATCCGGCGGTGTTTGATATGGGCGTGCCTGTGCTGGGTATCTGCTACGGCCTACAAGAGATTGCGTGGAACCATGGTGGTCGGGTCGACCCCCACGACACGCGCGAATACGGCCATGCAACGATCCAGGTAGTGCAGACGGGCAATGCGATGTGCGATGCGCTGTTCGCCAACCTGGGCCACGACTTGACCGTGTGGATGTCGCACGGCGACCAGTTGTCGAAGATGCCAGACAACTTTGAGATTATTGGCCACACGACCACAGCACCGTACGCTGCGATTGCGCACAAGGAGAAGCCGTTCTATGGTGTGCAGTTCCATGCCGAGGTCACGCACACAGTGTGTGGCAAGGCAATCCTAGAGAACTTTGTCGACAGGATCTGCCACTGCCAGCGCAACTGGACGATGGAGACGTTCATTGACAAGGAGGTGGCACGTATTCGCGAGATGGTCGGCCCTGAAGGCCGTGTTATCGGTGCCATTTCCGGCGGTGTCGACAGCAGTGTTGCCGCGCGCATTATGCACGAGGCTATTGGCGACCGTTTCCATGCGATCATGGTGGACAATGGTGTGCTGCGCATGGACGAGGCCAAGCAGGTGCATGAGATGCTGTCGGAGCATTTGGGTGTGCAGCTGACCGTCGTCGACGCGTCGGACCTCTTCTTGGAGCGTCTCAAGGACGTGGAGGACCCGGAGCGCAAGCGTAAAATCATCGGCAACACGTTCATTGAGGTGTTTGAGCGCGAGGCGGAGCGTCTGGAGAAGGAGGCAGAAGCACACAATGCCAAGTACGAGTACCTGCTCCAGGGCACGCTGTACCCGGATGTGATTGAGAGTATTAGTTTCAAAGGCCCTAGCGCTACCATCAAGACGCACCATAACGTCGGCGGTCTGTTGGAGGATATGAAGCTGAAGCTCATTGAGCCGCTTCGTGAGCTGTTCAAGGACGAAGTGCGTGAGCTCGGAAAGCTGCTGGGTATCCCTGAGCACCTCGTGATGCGTCACCCGTTCCCAGGCCCTGGTCTTGCCATCCGTATTCTGGGCCCCGTGACGCGCGAACAGGTAAAGCTGCTGCAGCAGGCCGACAAGATTTACATTGAGGAGATTCACAAGGCCGGCGTGTACAGCGAGATCAGCCAGGCGTTTGCCGTGCTGCTGCCTGTGCGCGCTGTCGGCGTGCAGGGCGACAAGCGGACATACGACCAGGTGATTGCACTGCGGGCCGCACAGACGACCGACTTTATGACGGCGACATGGTATCCGTTCGAATACCAGCTGCTCTCGCGCATTTCCAACCGCATTACCAACGAGGTGCAGGGTGTGAACCGTGTGGTGTTGGACGTATCGTCCAAGCCGCCAGCAACGATCGAGTGGCTGTAATCGAAAGAGTAGAAGTACATACAAAGAAGGAAAAGCACATGCATCTACATTAGCGCAGCTTCATGAAGGAGGCTTGCAAACTGCGATCGTCGGCACGGTCCATCGATTCACGCGCAGGCGTCCCGAGATCCCAGAACCGCAGCGTCTCGTCACCTGCACCTGTCACGATCGACTTCCCTGACGGGCTCATGGCCAAATACAGCACACGCATCGTATGCCCCGTAAGGGTCGCAACCTGTGTCAGGCTGGGGTACCGCCACAGCTGAATCTGGTTGTGGACATGCCCACTCGAGTACCCATGCGTACTAATCACCTCATTCGCTGTTTTGTTCCATGCCAAGTTGCATACCTGGCTGCCCGTCTCAATCATCGAGAGCGCTGTGCCTGTTTGGGTATTCCAGAACCGGATCTTCATATCCGCCGTACCACCACCAGACGCAAGCAGACCCTGCTGGTGCGGACTCCAAGCGATGGCCTTGACGGCAGCCGTATGTTCTGTAAATCGGTAGAGTGGCGTATCAGAAAGTCGATCCCAAATAAGGAGTTTGTTGTCGTTGCCTCCCGACGCCAGTTGGTCGCGGGCCGGATTCCATTTCAGGCCACACACTTCTTGGCGGTGGCCTAGCAGCGTCTTGATATGGTGCTCAGGCACACGCACATCACGGTGGTAGATCGTACGGTCTCGCGAACCTGTCGAGAGAACATGGTTGTTCCACGCCAACGCACCAACACGCGCTGTATGCCCCATCATCGTACGTAGCAACTTTTCTTTCTCCACGTCCCATATTTGGACCAATCCGGCCTGCGTACCCACCGCAAGGTACTGCCCACGCTCGGCCCAGCTGAGGCCCGTAATACTGTCTTGTACACCCTGCAAATCACATAGCTTGGTCACACTCGAGGTGGTCGCTGACCAGAGGTACACACACTTGCCGAGACCAACACTGAGGACATCCTGACTCGACCAGTCGACCAGGTTCAAGTAAAAGTCATCGGCCAGCTCCGGTGCATCCAGAACTTTGTATGGCACTTTGCTGACCACGCGCGTGGATTTTCGCGCATTCAACAGCAAACGCTGGCTTTCAGGCTTGACAGGCGACGTATTGAAAACATTGTGATTCGGCGAGTCCACTTGGTCATGTGGCGAGAGCAGATTGGGCGTAAGATGGCCAGGCGAGGCGGTCGGTGATATATAGGGCGCGGAACTTCGTTGCAGTTGAGAGCCATATAAATCTGTGTCACCCATCCACGACGTAGCTTCGCGCAGACGCCCAGCCGAGGCGAGCTGGGCTCCTGTGAGTGGACGCTCACGCCGTCGAGTCGGCGTAGTCGACCCAGAGTTCGGACTCCGGAAGCTCAGCAGGTTTTTCTTGGAGTTGGACGCAGGAAGGGAATCTGCGCGCGAAGTACGTGTGCCTGATGGGGAGCTCGTTTGTGGCGTTGAGGCGCCACCACGAGGAGGCGAAAGTATGCCCGTATGGCCATAGGACGAGGGAGAAGATGCCATATGACTCTCAGGACCAAAGAGTTCGGTACTGAGTAACATAGAGTACGTCTCGTTGGCTTCTTCTGCGAATACGTAAGTTGGCGGTTCATACATACCCATTTGCACATCCGTTTCGGGCATAGTCCGGCGTCGATGGCGGCTGCTTGGCGACATAATTTCATCGGGTATAAGTTGGAACGCAGCTTGCAAATCTGTTCCATCACGACTGGGAATAAAGCTGCGAGTCAGAGTATCAAACAAAGTACATACCGATCCCCATACGTGCTAGTTGTGCCACGGACACGGTGATGTCGAGGCGTTCGTGGAGTATCAATGGTAGGAGTAGATCGCGACCGAGGGTAATGGCTTGTTCCAGCCTGATCGAAAGAACCTGTCCTAGTACGATGTGATCCTGTCATGCGCGATGATGAAAGATCAGCGTCGTCCTGTCCATACGAAGAGATAGTGGAAGAATGCCGTAAACGACGTGCAAATTCGTTTCGGTACATTATCTCCCATAGAGAGGGGAAAAACTATACAGACGCAAAGAACTGGGCCGGTGGTACTGTACTTGCAACTGTACCTACTTTCAAGTTTCAAGGGGCACAGACAGGCGGGGGCGCTGCGAGACAACACACTTGTTGTCACGTGATACTGCCACGCCACGCTCTCCAGCGCGATCCATGCAAACCATAGCGTGTACGGCGATCCCTCACATTCTGACAGAGCATGTGATCTTTTTTTTTGATAAAAATATAAATCAACATGCAATCACCTTTGTCCCTCAACGTGTAATGCGTTCCGAGGAATAAAGAACATAGTTCATTCGCAAGCCCATATAGAGCAGTGTTCAAGTGAATGTGCTACATCGATACAGTATACTGCTGTCATGATCTAGTTTGTGGTCATGTTGTAGAGAGAAAGTGTTCTTATAGAAATATGATCGTACCAATATACATTGTTAAACCTACAGAGAAAGGCTGAACAGTTGCTACTAGTTGGCAGCCATACACAAATCATAGATCAAAAAACACGCGTTCCAGTACCATCATAATGACGTTCGACATGAATAGCAACAGAAGGTCATCATCACGCAGTGAGAGACGCGCTTTCATACCACTACACGAGAATTAGGCAGTAGCAAATATCGATGTGCGGACTTCCCCGACTTTTCAGCAGCTCGAAAACTCACCCAGCATGACCCCCAGGTTGATCAAACGAAACTACGGGGCTATTTCGCAAACGCGTCACGTCATTGGCGCGAGAGGGATCACACGGGCTGATGCTGTGGATCTTTTAGTGCAACCCTGATGGAAAATTGGACCTAATAGGTTATGTAAGCAAAACGTGTATATCCATATATGTACGCGAGGCGGCGTTTGTTTGTTATCGCCACAAGCTACCAACTATGGCGCGTACCAAGCAAACAGCCCGCAAGTCAACTGGTGGCAAGGCGCCCCGTAAGCAGCTCGCCACTAAGGCCGCTCGTAAGTCGGCCCCCGCCGCTGGTGGTGGTATGTATACGCCCATTGTACTTATACACTAACACGCGACAGTGAAGAAGCCCCACCGTTACAAGCCTGGTACCGTGGCTCTGCGTGAGATTCGTCGCTACCAAAAGAGCACGGAACTTCTGATCCGCAAGCTGCCTTTCCAGCGTCTTGTTCGTGAGATTGCCCAGGACTTCAAGACCGACCTGCGCTTCCAGTCGTCCGCTATTGGTGCGTTGCAGGAGGCCAGCGAGGCCTACCTTGTCTCGCTCTTCGAGGACACCAACCTGGCTGCCATCCACGCCAAGCGTGTGACGATCCAGCCGAAGGACATTGCCCTTGCCCGCCGTCTTCGCGGTGAGCGTTCGTAAGCATGTTCCCTTGATTGTTTCATTGTTATGTAGTAGTTTGCCACTTTGGGGGCAACTTGTGTTGTGAACTATATGTACACTCGTGCTAGTTAGCTACCATTGTGATGTTCAATTAAGTTAGAATGCAACATCATTGCAATTCATTCATGTTACAGGGCTTGTATCTGTATGGCCTTCTTCGGTACAACAGAGGGCTACGGTGGGAGGGGGGCCGAAAGAGTCATTTTCGCCCTTAGCGATGAAAAGGGGTATATACAAACTCCCCCAAAATACCCGCTGTGATGATTCAGCGATGGAGGCCTTTTTATTTTTTCGGATACGGTGCACGAATGTTTTGGAAATACGCATTGTGGGCACGTTCTTCCGTCACGCCGGCCTCGCGTGGAGTAAATGAAGTGTTGAACCTCAGCCGCGTGTTTATATCATGAACCCAGTCGTCTTGAAGCACAGGATGCTCCTGTAACGTGGATGCAGGTCCCACTTTACGCATCATATTGGCTTCACGAGAGAATACAATACTTGAGAGAGGGTAGGGTGACATCTGAATACAGGCGGACTGCTCGTGAGAGAGTGCTTGAATATTCTTTCCATCCACGCTCACATGAGCCTGGGAGCGTGAAGTCGGGGACACAAATACCTGTACTTGTGCATCTCCAGGAAGCAGAATGGTCCTGAAACTGAGTGAGCGTGGACTAATAGGTGTCAGGACCAAGGTTGATACAGAGGGATGTACAATAGGACCCCCTGCAGACAGAGAATAGGCAGTGGAACCGGTAGGCGTAGATACAATCAGACCATCAGCAACTGTTCGAGTAAGATGCTCGCCATTCACGAACGCGTCCATAGTCGTCATGTGTGGCTCGTGACCACGATGGAATACCATCTCGTTCATGAAATGTACCTCCTTACTGGACCGCACATTCTGAAGTGGTAACGCTTCATCAGGCTCTCGCCCCCAGAGAGTCAGACACATTCGCATGCGAAGCAATAACGTAAAGCGTGACGCCATAACATCAGCTAGGGCTTCTGGAAAAGATTGGATGTCGTATGGGAGAAGAAAGCCCAATGTTCCCATAGAAAAGCTAAGCACGGGGGGTATAGCATGATGGCTAAAAAGGCTGGATACATGAAGTATAGATCCATCACCTCCCAGTGTTATGACCAGATCGGTCTTTGCTGCTAGAGCAGCCTGATCATCTGTACAAATAAGACTCTCTCTGACAACATACCATCTGCAAAAGTATATAAGCTTGGGAATGTGCGTGCCAGCTTACGCCATACGTGCGCCTCAACTATGATGTTGAGATGGGGGTAATGTTGCTGAATATGTTTAATGACACCGTTGAATGCTTGTTCCACGCGTTCATCGTCCTTTTTCTTGATTAGCAACACATTGCGTGGCTTCTCTAGCCATCGAAAGGTATGTGCACCACTAGTATGTAAACAGAATCAAAGTATCCTTACCCTTTTTGATATGGAAGCGGTACTGTGATGGTATTTGCCATCTTGGGTTCGTCGGTAGCCGTCCAATCTGGTGCCCTGCATTGAGTCAGAGCCGACATACATACTTTATCTGTGGTTGGACGGAAATTGGTGCCTTAAGCGGCAACAAAGAGAGCGTGGACCAGCCTCTTTGAGACTTCGGCATAGTGCGGAGTGTACGTTTGCGCGCATGGGACAGCGCAGACATAGTGGCTATGTGCCGCATGACACTGTTAGCGATCGTCACAGGCGAATGTATGCAATAATAAAAATATGCGCCCCCAATGAAACCTGGCTGCGATCGGGCCATGTGGCGAAATCGGTCCAATTTGTTCAACACCTGTTGTTTTTGAGCTTGTCGTTCCTGTGGCGCCGATGGTAAGCTCCCTGTTGCCATGGTGGCCCAAGACATGGAATCCATTTAATCGGTGGCAATGGTCCAATGGATATGATTATGAGACATATCTTTCATCCTTGGCTGATGAAATTGAGTCTGTGGAATCAACTATTCTAGACATCAAAGCACGCAAGCGTCGTACGATCCACAATGTCCTTCAGGTCATGTTGACTCTATGGATCATCTCCCTAGTTATTCTCTGGGCTTTTTCGTCCTTCATATGGGGTAGAGAATGGGCTGCCTCGCGTTCAATGTTTGTGGTGCTCCTTTTGCTGGGTACGCCACTGTTTATTGCCGTACTGCATCGCTTGGTGACCATTTGGTTTAGGCGTCTGGAGCGTGCCCAAGAGTCCCATTTGGCTACGTTGCGTAAACAACAGAGGAGTAAGATCAATGAGATCAAGAAGGCGACTGATTTCGAGCACCTGCGAAGCCTGCTGGAGCGGTACGACACAGATTCCAGTGCGGGATCCTCCTTTGCTAGTGGGGTCACTCCAACTAAGTCACTGTTGTCGCGCCGCTCAACAACATCCCTGCGCAAGAAAACATCGAAGGAACCCTCCCGACTTTCGAAAGAGGCGGAGACCTCAGCCTCATCAGCTGAAGAGCAGGCCAAGAAAGCCGAAGTTTTAAAGATGTTGGCACCCCCTATCACTAGCACACCTGTCCAGAATGTACCCAGCACCACATCAGGATCTAGCGCTACTCGACCCACAGCTATGGGCGTTCATCCTCGCGGATGGATGGACAAGGTAGCCGACATGATTCTCGGCACAGATCCCTATGGTGTTACTCTAGAGGACCAGCAATATGCCCTTATCTGCCGCAACTGTTTCCGCCACAATGGCCTTGTTCCCAAGAGTGAACTTGATGAAATTCGTATGTATCCAAGGCTGCTGACACCTCAGAGTACATATGCCCCCATTGTCATGCGTTTAACTCGCGCCGACCATCAAGTCGACCTGTATCATCGCCTTTCGCGCGAGCTCCTCACGACATGACACCTGTCAAAGAGAAGCGCCCCACCCTACCTACTTCGGATGATATCCCTGACACACCAACTACAAAGCCTGAAGATACACATTCTCCCTCTCTAGAGCCAGCGCGGCGCAGCGCGCGTTTGAAGTCGCAACGTTCTTCGGACGACGCACCCTCTACTGAAGACATGCAAGTCGACGACGAATAGGGATATGCCTACTCTGACTGTCCAGCGTATCAGTCCATAGGCCATAGTTTTCATATCGAATAGCACAAGATTCCATGCATATACTACAGATGTGACACTGTAATCAAAGTCCATACAGAGTAGCAGGATCTTGGATATATGGGATCAATGAAAAGCTCGAATTTAGTGTCCACCATGAGCGAGGTGACCAGCCTTCGAGTTCACGTAGGCGTACTCCTTGTTGCCCCACGAGTAGATAAGGTAACCCACCACGAAGGGAATGCCCGAGTATGGCAGCTGCTTGCAAGCACGGCGGAAACCGTTGAAGAAGTAGCCCTTCACCACACCAGCGAAAGGCTGCTGCTGGAACGGCGAAACCGCTGTTCAACGTAAGTATGTCTGCTGGAACGTGAGAAATACATACAGTAGGTGATAATACCCTTCTGGGTCGGGCCACCAAACGCACCCCACCAGCCGATCTGTCCTGTCAGTACTCCGCTCTTGCGCTTTTCTTTATACGTACCCACTTGGGACCGGAGGGCATACCGCTCTGAACAACATTGCTGGGACGCATTTTGAAGGGATGGAACTACAACGTCGTCCTAAGGAGCAAGGACTCTACCACCACTCGGGGTTTTACGGATTACCAATCCACCTGGCCGGGTCACCTCTCTCGGCCGAAGAGGGGCAGACACGTTGAAACGCCGCGCATCGCGATGCGTCGTCCCCCCCTACTCTCCACAGTCTCTGACGACTGTATTCGGGTGATTGTTGGCCCGTTTCTCTGGACGTTGTTAAACGAATCAATACATTATCATGGTTAGCATTATTTGAGGAGTGCCTCGTACGGGAAAGCGGATGACGATATGCGCAAAACTTGCTCTGCGTGAACAAGTTTTCGCGTCACATACCTTCTGGGACCGGAACAGACAAGGACCTTGATTGCACAGAGTCCTTGAGGGCGCTTGCATGTGAGCCATGACAATATCAAAGAAAGGTATCCATCCATGCTCGTCTATGTATACATAGGCTATGGGTCCTGCCATGCCAAGCAACCATCCACCTAACTGGGATCGGCGCTGTCAAGCATGGACCTCTTCGTGAGCGTAGCTTGGATCATGGCGTGCGTGGTGATAACCTTATGCGATTGGTACCAGTCAAGTGAGATGAAGCATTCAACCTTTGACTTGCCTCCTCTACCTGCCAGTGTATGCAGTCCCTCTGGACTAGCGTATACGAGCAAGAACGACAGCCTTCCTTGTATGTTTCTCATACAATTTGAAAGGATGATGATAGTCTGTACAGGACGATGACCGTGCCTGGTCTTCGTCTGCCCCCGGTCCCCGCCTTACCAGCGGGTGCACTTCTTTGCGTGTTGGAATGTTGTGCTTACACTATATGGATGTGGTCATGTGGACGCTAACTTTTTTTTTCTGTACAGGCTTCGAACCTTGACAAGTGTACGTGATATGCCATCTAATTCGACAGCGCTCGACGAAATTATTTCTGCCAAGCGCAAGCAGAACCCGCGTCCTCGCCGTGCCGGTGCGCGCCAGTCCAGTGCTTCGCGCGGCAAGAGTGCCAAGGCTGCTGCACTTGGTAGCACGGCCACTGCTGCGGCTGTGAGCCAGGCTAATCGTCAGCAGCCACCGGTGGTGTTCCCACCGGCGGCTGGTAAGGGTAAGGGCAGCAAGGTGATTGTGAGCAACCTGCCTACCGACGTGACGGAGGCGCAGGTCAAGGAATTGTTTTCGACAACAATTGGTCCGCTGCGTCGTGTGCTAATGAGCTACCGTGCGAACGGCCAGTCGACTGGTGTCGTCACGGTGGAGTTCCAGCGTGGTGAGGATGCGGGTCGTGCGTACTCGCAGTACAACAACCGCCTGATTGATGGCAGTATGTATCTCAAGCGACGGCACTTACATACAGAGCGTCCGCTGAAGATTGAGGTCGTGGTCGACCCTGCGCATGCGCAAGTGGCTGCGGTGGCTCAGCCGAATGCTCAGCAGCAGCAGCAGCAGCAGACTGGCGGGAAGACCAAGGCGGCGAAGGCGAAGGCTCGCAAGGGTGGCAAGCGCCGCCGTGAAGACCGTCCGGCTAAGTCGCTGGAGGACTTGGATGCTGAGATGGAAGGTGTGTAGAAGGCTTACTAACTCTAGACTACTCCAAGCAGGCTTCCTCGGAGACGCAGCCTATGCAGGATGCGCCGGCTGCCTAAGGCGTGGATGTATGTATGCGTACGTAGAAGGCCCAAATAGGGACGTGTGTGTATTTCCTCGAGTGGAGGTCGAAGGCACCTCTCGCTGCGGCGTGCAGGATACACATCGTGCAGTGTAGCGACCGTGCGCGGCTGCCCCAAGGTCTTGATGTCGAGTGAGAGCGTGTCCCCTACCGAAAGATGGGTAGGGGAGACGCCTTCATGTCCCTACCCAGCGTCTTCGTCGATGAAAGCCTTGCTTCTACAAGCACAGTTGCGTACTCGTGTCCTGTCGTCCCAAGGTTCTGCGTTGGTGGCAGATATCTCGTTCGATGACAACGCTAACGGTAACAATGATGACGACGACGACGAAGCGACGGCATCACGCTTACTATCTCTCTTGCAAGTCTTATATACCTGTCCGTCTCATGACTACCATACCATGCTGGCTATTGCGCTGAATATCCATGACGTGCTACGGCCCGACACTCATGGCCCAGCCTACGTATACCCCGCGTTCGGACAGCACGGCGGTCTGTTAGCTATTGGACAAATTCTAGCGGCTCTACAAAGTGGACGTGAGGGTGGGCAGCCTGAAGCCGACGTGCGAGACGCCCTTGCCCGTCAGGCCCTTACGATCCTCGTCGATGCGATCACATACAGTGCCAGCAATTTCTCAGCGTTTGAACACATGCTGGGATGGCCCAGCTTAGTATCTTCGCTCACAGAGACGGTCCTTCCCAGCGAACTTCCACGAATTCTTGCGCTCCTGGTGGGCCTGGCTATTGCTGATATCGAGACGGGCGTGGCCTGGTGGAACGCCTACGAGAGTGGTGCCAACACCCCCTCTGGACCCTGGAAAGGCTGTGTATTGGTCCACCCGGCGGCCATGGAGGCGGCCTGGCATCTTCTCCCACGCATACCAGCTTCTGTGGTGTTTGACACACTCGCTCCCATCCTTGCGGAGCTGATGGCTTCACATCCTCGTCACCGAATCATGCTAAGCCGAACGTCTATTAGCACGTGTCTTCTTGAGGCATGGCTCGCTGGACAGGGTGGATCGTGGCCTATCAAACTACTACGGATGCTATGGCACGATGGGATCTTGCATACAACCGACATGCAGCAGCTGAGTAAGTTCTTACTTACGACGCCCTCGCTGGACGAGGCTGACGACGTGTTGACGTTACTGCAGGATCTCCTCCCCACTTCTTCTCGCCCGGCCTACCTGACATTCGAGTCTACTTGTTACAAGACAAGTACAGAGGGGATGCAGATCGCTGCGTTGGACCGTGTCTTCCCCCCGGACGATCCTACGTCCACCGGCTTCACGTTGGGGTTGTGCCTTCGTGTGGACCATATCCAAGGTGAAGCACAACTTCCATTAGTATGCCTGGGCGCGGCCAATGTTGCCATGCGGATCGTGCTGGATACCAAGACCCAGTCGCTCGTGTATGAGCCTGGCGGTATGGCACGAGGCACATTTGCACTTCCACGCTCTGTGTTGTCCCTGGGCGACACACATACTGTGATCCTTACGCATGCACGCTCTGCACCTAACGTCCTTTCGCCTGTGCATGTATACCTTGACGGGCAGCGTGTATGTACATTGCAAGTGCCATGGGCCGGCGCCTTTGCGCATCCTGCCCCGCTTCGTATCGGTACATGTCCCCTGGAAAAGGCTACCCAGACTGCGCATGCCACCTGGTCCGTCACATCCATATGGCTCCAAGCAGGTGTCGTTCCGTCCAGTCTCCCTCGCTTGTTCCACGCTCTCCTTCTTGCATCGTACACAGCTCCATGGCAAGGTGCTTTGGCACGTTACTTGACGTACTCCGATCGCGCTGCGCTGCTGGCTCATCTTGAGCACCTCGCGCATGTATCCTCCACGCCGACTGCCGCGTATACAGCGCTACATACAGCCTTGTTCGAGGCTGGGGCTCGTTCCTGTCCCTTGTCCGAGATGTATGTATACCTTCACGCTGCGCATATACAACGACAGTCTACGCGCACTGTATGTATCAACCAAACCTCTACACGAGCGCATGCCGAGCTGTATGGCGTACCGACTGTCTGTCATCCACGCTCCCTCGGTGTATCGATTTGGCAGGCTGGCGGGGGGACATTGCTGCTAACGTGGATCGAGCGTGCCACATCGTCTGAAAGTGTGGCCATGTGCGTTTCTCTCTTTGTGAATACACTCTCCCAGTCGTGGCGCTTCGCCGACGAAGCGGAGCGTATGCATGCCTACAGCATTCTGGGAATGCTATTGCGAGAGAAATCCGCGTACCTCACGCCGTCCATTTTTGCTACGTTGGTACAGGCCAGTATGGAAGAAAAGCGTATCATTAACGAGGCCCTATACCGTGCTGTCATACTTGATGTGGGCCTGTGGTCGCAGGCGCCCCCGTCTGTGCAGCTGGCCTATGCACAACACGACATTGTACCGTCCGATCGCAAGTATACCTCTCTGCCACTAGTGCGTCGTTGGCTGTGGTGGGCTGAAGGGGCACAAGCCGTTCCCATCGATACTGCCGCGTCCCTGGTCTGTGCAGCCATGGAAGTGCAATGGCATCCACGGTCTCTTCAGGCCTTTATGCAGACACTTACATGTGTCATGGCGCAGATCTCACCCTCTCTTCCGATGCTGGGCAGCGCCATGTACGCCAGGACTGATGTGGATCTCGGCACGGACCCCATCGAATGTGGTAGGGTCTATACCCCACCCTCTCCCACACGTCCTGTGCCTGCCCGATCCAAGGCGCTTGCACAAAAGTACCTGACCTGGATGGCCAACGCCGTAGCGTGCGATGCTTCACGCGCTGCAATGCTTGCCGAAACGATTCCGCCCAAGTGGTTCCTCATTTTGCTGCGTCCAGGCATGTCACGCGACGATACGGCGCCTCTTCTCTCGCTGGTCGGCCATTGCATGCTTGCATCCTCATCATTGATGTCGGCGTGGACTCGACTGGGTGGTTTCCGTGTCCTTGAAGCCTCGTTACCGCCCTTGTGGGATGTACCATGCGTACTCCCATGGGTATGGACCTGGCTCCTTGGCCCATGCCGGCCTGCTGCATCCCTGTACGATACCTTTGCACCGCCGGCCACCAGGGGCGAGAAGACCAATTCACTGACACTATCGCAGCCCCAAGCCCTTCGTGTGCTCGTGCTCTGCATCACAGCAGGCATTGCCGCAGGCGCCTCTCGGCCACGTTCGCGACGCGCGTCGTTGCCTACCATGCTCGTTCAAGATACACGGTGGATCGCCTTGGATCACTCCATCGCTCTGTTATGCGTCTATGCGTCAGAACCTTCCATACGTGCGCTTCTAATGTTGGCACCAACCATGGTTGGCGTTCTGCGTGCCACGTTACCACGCTTTGTCGATCGATTTTGCGCGCCCCAGGCAGCTCTCTGGTGTGATCAGCTGCTCGATATGCTAGCACAAAGCATGGCCCATGTCCTGTTGTCTTCGCCGACATTGACCCTATTGCATAGCATGCACGCTGCTATGCCTACACCTGACCCGCTTGTCCAATCGCGTTTGTGTGTGGCTATGTATACAGCACTGCTGGAGCATCTGCATGCCAGTCTGCGTGTGCAAATATGTACACGCCCTCTGCTGACCATGGTCGCCGGCCTATTGGAGCTTACCTCGAATGAGTCGATGCGGGCACGGACCTTGCAGCATCGCATGTACAAGATGGCCGAAGTATTGATTCAGGCGCCCCCGGCCCTGCTCACGCCGCACATTCGTGCACAGTCCACCTTGGCGTTGGAACGTAATGTCTTGCACAGCTTCGGTACATCCGATGCTTCGTCTGCTCTAGCGTTTTGTGCGGAGGGCGCCTCTCTTATGCTCACACCCTTGGCAGACGTCGGCTTTGTCAAGTGCTTAGCGTACCATGCCTACCAAGCAGCGCCCACTTCAGATCATGCTGTTCGGTGTTTACGCCATATGCAGTCGACGTGGCCAGACCTGCCTTGGGTCGATGTCCCAGTCGCCTCCATCCCGACTTTCTTTGCTGAGGCGTGGAACGAAGCATCGCAGGCCCAATCACAGTTCCTGCATAGCCTCGCACGCGAACGCGTACGAGCTTGGACCACACAACCTTCCGCGCGGGCCCGCTCTATTCTCCAAGTGCATGCACGTTTGCAGGCTTGGTACACACGCGTCGATGAGAGTGCGACACAGCGAACACGCCACTACGCGCAGGACACACATGACGATATTGCATGCATGCGCCATATTTGGACAGAAGCCAAGCATGCATTGCGTCAGTACAGTTCCACTGACTCGTGGGAATGTGCTTTAGATGCGACAGAGGGCCCCTGGCATATACGTCTTAAGCTGTGTGATGTGCCGCCCTTTGGATGGCATGCCACATCCCGCGCCGAACAGACCGAAGCTGTTGTGCCTGGCGCCGTGCCCATACCACACTCAGAAGAAGATGCGATGCCCTTGCCACCTGTCATCGATGTACCTTCTGTAACGACATCCTTGCCTACGTCAATTTCAATGTCCGGCTTAGAAGCTGTGCCTCCTTCCGAAGGGAGCATATCGTCTGCCGTACAAAATGCCTCGGTTGCCCCCTTCTCGTCTGCTTCCACGAACGAAGAAGACTATGACAAGCTGCGGTACATTGTGCGTGCCCTCGAACCTGGTGACGAGGTGCAAGGACTCCTCAATGCAGCTCGTGTTGTGGGCATCGATGTACAAAGCAGTTTAGTTCTGCTGGGAAAGCATCGCATGTATCTCTTGGACGATTATTTCCAGCGGCCGAATGGCGAGATTGTACATGTATGGGACGCTCCCGTGCATGAACGCGATGTGCTTCTCTTGGCTGCGGGGGTAGGGCAGGTGGCAGCCTCCGATGAGCCTATTCGGTCCTGGGCATGGCCACAGTTGCTCATGTGTGCCTGGCGCGCATGGCTGCATCGCCGTACAGCGCTGGAATTGTTTATGGATGACGGACAAAGTACCCTGTTGGTTCTCCCGTCGCATGCGCATGCTGCCCGGCTGTACGACATTGTGCGAGCGCATGCGCCCAAAGCCATCGCTGCAAGTGATGCACTGCAGGCCAGCGTCCAAGATTCCACTCCAGCTCCATCTAGGCTGGGTGTCTTGCGACGAACGACACCAGGGGAAGCGACACAGGCATGGCAGGCACGTCGTATGTCCAATGCCGCTTATTTGATGCACATCAACACGGCAGCGGGGCGGACAATGAACGACTTGACACAGTTCCCCATCTTCCCATGGGTTCTGGCCGATTATACAAGCTCATCCTTGGATCTACACGCAGAAACATCGTATCGTGATCTGGACAAGCCCATGGGGGCTCAAACCGAGGCACGTCGGGCGGCATTTGTGGAGCGGTACGAGCAGCTGGAGCAAGTCCATATGGACCCTTTCCATTACGGTACACACTACTCCACGGCCGCAAGTGTCTGTGGGTTCCTCGTTCGTTTGCAGCCGTTTGCGCGTGTCCTCAAGGTGCTACATGGCGGCACCTTTGATCTTCCAGATCGGCTCTTTGCCTCCATTGGAGAAGCATGGACCTCGGCAAGCCAGCGATCCCAGGCTGACGTGCGTGAGCTCATTCCGGAGTTCTTTTTTGTACCAGATATGTTTGTGAATCACAACCATTTGGATTTCGGTACAACACAGGCAGGGGTGCAAGTAAATCATGTTGTCCTACCGCCATGGGCCCATGATGATCCTGTATTGTTTGTGCAGCTGCATCGTGAAGCGCTCGAATCGGATTATGTGAGTGCACACCTGCACCGTTGGATTGATTTGGTATTTGGTGTACAAACGCGTGGTCAGGCGGCTGTAGCAGCGACCAATGTCTTTCATCCAATGTCGTATGCACATGCTATGGACTTGGAGGGTATCGATGTGCCGCTCGAACGACAAGCAGCTGCACAGGCCGTGCACAACTTTGGGCAGACACCACGCCAGCTATTCCCACGTGCCCATCCCTCCCGGTCCATCTTCCTCTGCGAGCCATGGCATACACAAGCAGATTGGCTGGCCACACCGCAATTCCTTCTTCCTGCGTATGGACCACATGCCCATGTCGTCGATGAGCCTGTGCGGATGATTGGCGGTGACTTATCACACTTGTACGCACTACCAGCACGCCATATTTTTCTGCGTGATCAGCGATGTATGCTGTCGTATAGTGCGCATACACCTACGATTCATTGTATCGGCGAAGATGGGCGTTGTACAAGTGTGCTAGAACATGCCACACAAGGCGCAATCACGGCCATGCTAGCGCTTGGTTCCTATCTTTGGCTGGGATCCGATGATGGCATGCTTCAGCTATGCCATCTTTCTACCATCAACTCAAATCTCACACCTAGTACAGCCTTGCATGGCCATACTGGCGCAGTACTTTGCCTCGCTGCATCCCAAGCCCTGGGCGTAGTCGTATCTGGCAGTGCTGACCACACTGTGATTGCGTGGGATATGCATCGTCACAAGTACGTACGCACCTTAACAGGGCCCGAGCAGCCTGTGGAACATATCGCGATCGACGAACAACAAGGCTGGATCTCCGCTGTGGTCGGGCATTCTATCTGGGTATGGTCAATCAATGGGACATGGCTCGCTCACCAAAGCACACGGAGTGTAACTTCGGATCCACCATCCAGCATAGCGATGATCTCACGCGAGTTCCATACAGGTACACTGGGCGTGATTGCGACTGGCCACCGCGGCGTTGTGGTGCTATGGGATATTGTCTCGAACCACACTGTACGTCGCGAACCACCACGGTGGCGTCTTTCGCAGCGAGCTCTCTTGCGTAGGTCAGACGAGGGGTCAGGCTCCATTACGGCCTTGTACGAAGCTTCTCCTCGCGTCTTGTGCACAGGTGACGAGCATGGATACATGTATACATGGGCCCTTCCTGGGGCATCTATCGCGCCACCCAAGGAACAGGAGCGATGTGTGGGCGCATGCAGACGTACACTTGGTTTTTTGGACACAAAACGTTTATGTCAAAGCTGCAGTGGCCTTGTATGCCAAAAGTGTGTGCGAATGCAAGGCCCACTTCGTTTATGCGATACCTGTGCTACGACGCTGGCGTCCCGTGGACTGGCGCTCTAATACCCTCTTTCCATACTTGCAATTTTGTCTATTCGTACATATGCATGCGATCGTACATTACGTGGCCGTCGTGGTGGATTGGCTCTTCGCTTTCGCCACCTGCTGTTGGATCTGCTCAATAATGGCTAAGTAAGCCTCACTCGCAGGGCTCTCTGGGTACTCTTCCACAAAGCTTTCACCCTGATCGCAGCATTTGGCGATGCGGGGATCCAGAGGCACACTACCAAGGAAGGCCAAGTTCAGCTCTTCGCAAAGCGCCTTCGCGCCACCTGTTGACGGATAAAAGATATCGGAGCGGCCATGGCATGCAGGACAGACGAACCCGGCCATATTTTCCACGACGCCCAGTATAGGCACGTTCATTTTTCGGCAGAATGAAATTTCTTTCCTTACATCTTGTAGCGATACCTCTTGCGGCGTAGTAATAATCACAGCGCCATCAATACCTGACTCACGTAGGAAGCCAACGATGGACAGATGCTCATCTGTCGTACCCGGCGGCGTGTCAACAAGAAGGTAGTCAATCACAGGCGCGCCATCTGAGGGCGGCTCAAGACCGCCAGTCCAATCGACATCTTTGAGGAACTGCTTGATCAGGCCGTTCTTCTTCGGGCCACGCCAAATAATCGCTGCGTCCGAGGATGGCAGGAGGAACTCCACTGACATACACGCCAGATTGTCAGAGACATACACTGGTGACCACCCTGCAGAAGATGAGTGGATGTACTGGTTGCGTAGGCCCAAAATCGTAGGAATTGACGGTCCACACACGTCAATATCCAAGACAGCCGTTTGTGTGTGCGGGTTGCTTGCACAAGCCCATGCCAGTTGTGACGTGAACGTGCTTTTCCCTACACCTCCCTTGCCACTGAGAACAAGAATTTTGGAGCCGATGCACTTCATGCGCTCTCGAATCAGTGGAAGATCAGGATCAGGGCCCTTGGGCGCTGTAGCACAGTATTCCTGGTTAGCACACCCATCACACGCACTGGCCAGACCTGCGAGGTCAGAGTCGACCCCTGGACAGTGCTCTGGTGCATCCTCAGGCAGGTGATCAGGCCGAGGCCGTGCCAGGCCCTCGGTATGTGGCTGCATTACATCGACCATCGTAGGAAGGTGGCAAACTTCGTACGCGTGTGACTTTCCCTCCACATGAAAGATGGCGTGATGAGATTACGCGCTATCTCAATCAAAAAAATTATTTACTATATTAAATCGCCTCGAGCCACATACGCACGGTAGCGGCGAGCAAGGGAAAGGCATGAAACTCGGCAATCGCGAGGGCATGCGTAAGCCTTCGCATGGTCGTGGCGGCAGGTGATTTGTGCACCCATGCGCCAGAGCAACTGCAGTACGGTGCCAAGTTGCCAGTATGAATGCGTCCACATCTCTCGCAATGCAGATCTTGCACGGCATGCTGGGCCACGTGCTGCTGCACTTGGGCTACTAAACGAAGCTCAATCTCAGTGCGGTCATATAGGGTATCGCAGCGTGTGCAGCGCCAATCATGATCATGCGGATGAGCCAACAAGTCAGTATCACGGCACAAGTCCAGGGTGCGGTCTTCATTGCAGAACTGGCAAATGACCCACGGAAGTCGGAACGACAAGCACGGGTTTCGCCATTCGGCCACAGGGGCAAATTCTCGTACACCGATCAGGTCGAGAAGATTGCGCTTGCATACCTGCGCTTCTAAAGCCGCTTCTTTGTGCAAGGCCAAAACACGCGTCGTGGCTTTGATAAATTCCAACGCGGGGTTGTTGAGGTCGAGATGCGAGCCTGGTAACTGAGGGAACGTCCAGCGATCCGCATCGATACCGCTCTTCCACTCGGTTTGAATGTCGCCGACCATACGAAGAAGGCGTGGGGTCATGACATGCGCAATGATGTCCATGACCTGCTGAGCCTGTCCTGCCTCTTCCTTCTCCACGTCGTCGGTAGCCGTGGGCTTTGACGGCGTGTTTTGTGGCAGTATTCGCATCACAGGGCGATCGCCCGTCCCCTCGACGTACTTCTTTTTGGCTCGGTACAGCTCATAAATGAACAGACCAATGGCCTTGGCAAATCGCTCTTGCAGCGCAGGCGGTAGGAACGCTTGTATATTCCAAGCCATTTCCACGTCCACATCGTCCGGAAGTTCCGTAGCGTCTGGATCGTGCGCAATAACACCACCCATATTCGCCATATCCAAGAACAGCAAGTACTCCCATACATGCACGAGGTGGAAAGACAAGTGGCGGAATACGTCCGGCGATGTGGCTGCACTTAGCAAGTACCGCCCGAACGCCGCTGCACTGCCTGCGGTTGGGCGATTCGTCAGCAAGATGAGTCGTGTATAGCTCGCATACACAATCTGCACACCCAATCGTCGGAATTCGGCAAGGAGCTGCAACATCATCTTGCGCATCAAACGCTGCAAGAACCGCTGCAGCGCTGGCTCAAACAGCGCAGATCTTGTACTGCACGCCCAACGCCAGAAATTGTCGGCAAGGAGCGAGGCGCAGGTGGAAGCTCCTCGTGTCTTGTCAACGTGCCATGTTTTCACCATGCTGCGGACCGTCGCAAAGGTCTGTGATGTGAGCACGGCGTCGCCCAGGTCCGTTGACACAGGCACATGGCCACGCGCATAGTCATCTAGAGAATGCGAGGCAGCATCAAACGCCATCGATGCAGCACCGATACCTTCCATCGCATGGACACTGGCACTCTGCAGCACACAGTTCAACGCAAGGTCGGCCACTTGGATTTCGAGGCACACGTTGGCATATGCACCTGGGTTGATCACTTCCAACGCATCCAGTTCGTCGATCACACCGGCATGGGCATCGTCTTCACGACCGCCCAAATCGGGACGGGGACCAGAGGACCACCATAGCACCATATCATTTAGTTGCAAGCGACGTGCAAAGTCCAGATCACTGCCAAACAGTGCAAAATCCCGTTCCATATTGCATACCGGCACATCCAAATGCGTCGCCAGCTCAATCCAGCGGGCCAGCCACGCAGACGTACGCAAGTAGCAGCTGACCATACGGCGGGCTGCGTAGGGCTGCCAGCCCAACGCCGGCAACGCATCCTCCGCGCGGGCTGCTGGCACCATAAGCACAGGCAGCTCCATCGACAAGTTCATGTGCGTATCATAGTATGAGAGCGAACGCGAAGTGCACACAGTCAGGAACGCCGCACCTTGCCGTGCTGCTTTGGCTTCACGTACATCCTTGATCAGCGCACGGAATGCTTTTGTGAGGTTGGTATGTACTGAAACTTCGGTATGCAGCGACGAGGGGTAGTCAAATGCACCTTGGCCATCTCCGATGCGCCCTGCTTTGGCCATCGCCATATGCCGCTCCGTATACAGTGCTTCCAGCGACGGCCATTGCTGCAAGCCTGCCGAGTCGACCAGGTGGACTCGCGTAGTGCCATCACTGTTGACAAGGACAAGTACATGGCGTTTGCCATCCGAGGCATGGTATAAGTACAAGGTACGCATAGCGCGACCACCAAATAGGTAGGACGATGCCGCGCCTGAGGCATGAGATAGATCCGAGAGAGGCAAGCCCTTTTCCAGGGCCTGATGCAGCTTGGCGCCACGGCGCAGCGTGCAGGTCGTACCTAGCTGTAGGATCGCACGCACGTCCAGCGGTACATGTCGCTCGTACACGCCATCAACGTTAGGGTGGTTCAATAGTCCTGCAAAGTGGTACTCATTCGCCTGGAACTCTTCTTCCGGGATCGTCAGCAGCATCAAGTGTCGCACAGGGGCACCTCGGGGCAGCAGACGATGCACCACTTCTGCACGATAGGTATCGAGGAGCGTACCAGGCGCCGGCATGTGCACAAAGTTCACGTACAGCTGGCGTGGTACATGCAATCGGAGAGCATGCAATTGGCGATCCACCAAGACCCACATCCGGAACTCACCCGGTCGCGCGGTCGGCGCAAGCTGTACAATATCCCACGCAGCCGATGCCATCGCGGTGCTACGCTCTGCCAGCATCCCGCCAAGAGTAGCTGGACGTCGCTCTGTGCCGTCACGACGCCGTTCTGCACGACGCTGCCGCCACCGGCTTCGCATGGCTGCAACCCATCCAGGATAGTCCTGCTCGATATCAGGTATCGACAGCTCTGGCGCTGGCGGCGGCGTTGGCTCACGAGCCACGCTTGGCTGCGCTAGCACGGCGGCGGGCGCCTTGGTGCGGGCCCGTACAGCTTCGCCATGGAACAATGTATCGAGTTTGGCCTGTGTCACCTTGTCTTCACGCGCGGCCACGCGCTTGAGTAGCCAGTCAGGATGACGCACACGTGGCACTGGGTTGGGCACACGTTGCATCGCGGCTGGAATGGTGATGAGCTTTTGAATGACACCGGCAAATCGCTCAATGTAGTACTGCCAGTCAAGAATGTTGCGGATATCAAAGTTCGTAAGCGTGTTGTCTTTCAAAAAGCGGCGGAGGAAATGAGCCTTTACATCTGGCTCTGCATTAAAAATGGCCACAGGCACAGCACGCTCGGTCACAGGCGCACCATACGGCTTAGCAGAGACAATAAACTTGCACGCCAAGCCACGGTCCTTGACGACCTGCTGTCCCAGCATCTCAGCTAGACGACGTGCTGTCGTAATGGCTGTCGACTTTTGGGAACCATATTCACTCAGCAGTTTCGACATGCTCTTGTTCTCGGCAATCAGATCAATCAATTCCTCATCATGGAGCGTCGAGCCTTTGCTGTACAGCACATCCAGCCACTGATCCGCAATCTTGGCTACAGCAGCGTAGCAACTCACGAGCGAGTCACCCAGCAAGAATTTGCTGAAAATCTGCTTTTGGAAATCTTTGATCAACTGAAGCTCACCACGTCTCTTCACTTCGAATCCTTTCAGCTCAGCGAGCGATCCATCCTCATTAAAGACAGCATACCGTTTTTTCAGCAGCTTGTCCTCTTCTTTACTGGACGGGAGGATCATCGCGCGATATGGGCCATCCAGTTCGAAAAAGATACTGTTCTCACTGTGCACGTTGTACTCGCCTGTCTTCGCATCCACTAGGTCATGATACTGATGATTCGTGAACCGCTGATGCACCAAGTAATTCAGCATTGTACATGGATAGGATACGCCGAACGACTTGCCGTTCCGACATTGGAACGTAAAGTTCTCGGGGAATGTGCCAGGAAGCATACACCAAATACCATCTGTATCCAGTTCCAACGGCCGTCCAATCCGGTCGACCAAGTCTTTGGCCATCTGAATGATCGTGGCACCCGTCAGACAGGTAATACCTGCCATCTCCATCGAGTACCATCGCGCACCTTTACGCATGACATACCCGTAGAACGAGTTTAAAATACACTTGTGCGCCAATTGCAAAGAGTCGTACAGCACGATCATCTTCTTCGCTTCCAGCGTGTCGTTCAACGCGCCGCTCTCCAAGGCCTTGTCAAGATTCTTCTTCCACTTTTTATGCAGGCCTTTGTACTCGTATCGACGATCACGGAAGTCACGCACGGTATTGATGTAGAATGGGTTCTCGCGCTGGCAAATAATCGCTTCACGGACCACGGTCTTGGTATCATGTGCACGCTTGTACACTTTGCGACTGTAGTCAGCCAAGCGCTTCTGCAGCAACGCTGACTGCTCCGTGGCACTCAGGTCCTGGTACGAGCGTGGCTTGCTATTCGCATCGCGGCCCGGGAACGTCTCCATATCAAGTGCATGGCGGATCATATTCACTTCGTCGCGCTTGGCAGGGAAATATTCACCACGCCATGCCCATTTCATGCGTTTGTCGCATGTCATGCCAGGTCGGTTGTAGTCACACGAAGCACACATGGCTTCAGATACCACGGAATCAGGTTGCAGACGATTGGATAACATGATATTGGGGTACATCGCCGCCACATCCAAGTGGTAGATCAGTGGCTTGTCCTGGCGGATGGGGTTGTCTCGCAGAGCCTCCAACATGCTACTAATCTGGCCTTTCACCTCGTCAAAGTTCTCAATATCGTCGAGGGACAAATGGCCTTCTTCCACGATACTGAACTTGAGCGATCCGTCCAGATCATCAATGAGTTGCTGCATCGCCGCTGGCTCGATTCGGAAATCGGTCGGAATATCACTGCGGAATACGCCTGCTTCCAGGGCTTCCACATGTCCACCGACATACGTCTCTGATTCCAAAATATGCCCTTCAAAGGTGTTATCAATCGGATCCACATGTCGGTTGGGCATCAGGATATTGCTCTTGTAGGCCTGCACCATCAGTAGGGTCTCACATAGCGTCCCACTACCCTTTCGCAAGACTTCGTCTGGGTTCAACGGAATGATATTGCATAGAGAGAAAATGAAGGGATGCACATATTTCATGTAAAGATAGTAGGTAGCAACAGCATCAGATACCGAATACTGTGCTAGCGTTTGAGGCTGCTCTGATGCATAGGGCGTCATCAGTTCTGGATCCAATTCCATGGGATCATACCCCAGCTTCGCTACCGTAACAGCTTTGAGACCTTGACTGCCTTGTGGGAGGTAGGAATCACGCTTGACCCAGCGGAAACAGTCCAAATGCGAACAGTGGCGGCTCTTGTACTCATCGTCCGAGTCCTTGGCAAAGCCAATCTCTTGGTACATATCAATGCCGTGGATCTTGGCACGTACATCCACAAACATAAAGTCGAACGAGTCACCGTTGTATGTTGCAATTACCGTTGGTCGAGCTTCTTGGATATGGCCAAAGAAGCGGCGGAGTAATGCTACCTCGTTCGGCTCATTAAAAATGATAAAGGGACCTTCGTACTCATCTTTCGGCGTGTACTCAAAGTCTTCGATATCCTCGCTAATCACTTCGCGGTTCGTGATGAGGAAACCTTGTCCATCAATCATATACGAAATCATCATGATCACATCCGACTCCGCATCTGGGAACTTGAGCGGCTGCTTTGTCGTCTCAATATCAAAGGCCATAACCACAGGATCAGCACGCTTCACACGCTCTGGCACTACACGTAGTGTCACCTGCCCTTCATGGAAACTCACATCGTACCACAGACCAACACGGATGTCGTTATCGATAGCCACTCGAAGGTAATAAGGCACATCATATTCCCAGAGCGCCACAATACATTGTTCTGCATTCTTTCCACCGCTTCGTGCCTTCATCGTCACTTTAGCATCGTCTGTTTCCAGACCAATAGCGAAGTCCGCCTCTCCTACAGAGCTGGTATCTTGCAATACATGGGCATAGGCTTCCATCGCCGACACTTTCTTTTGTGCATCTTGTGCCAGCGGAAGTAGCTCTTTTCGAACGGTAAGGAGATCATGTACGTTCATGAATCGCAGCTGCAGGGCTAAACGTTGATGCCCCACCAAGTGATTCGGGAGCTTAAGGTCTTCCACATGCTTGCGCTCGATAGAGTGCAAAGTACCTTCAAAACGGCGTCGAAGCCATTCTTCAACGATAGACTCTGTACCAGGATAGCAGCCCAGCAAGAAGTATGGCTGGTATACGACGGTTACCTTGAACATAGATGCATCATCCTGCACAAAGTAGTAGTCTACGCCTGATCGGCCCGTTGGGTGGGTCTCATCTGGCAACAGCGTTGGATGCATATTGACCATCCAAGCTTGTCGAGTTTCGCCTTGTTCGATACGCTGGAACCCCATGCGCTCATCAATCGCGTCATGTTCGCGTACAGCGGCAAAGCGTTCTTCCAGCAACGAAGCCGCTGCCTCAGCACTTGAAGGGCCACCAGCTCCGCGTGCACCGCCACGTTGTGAGGCGCCAGTGCCACGTCGTCGAAATGTACCACGGCCACGTCCGCTTGCCGAACGCGAAGGTACGAGGCCTAGAGTACGTGGGGCTGGCATATCGTATGCCTGCCTATGGGCGGTAGAGAGAGACTGGAACGTCTAGCAGGTGGGTGCGCGTCGCGTCGCGTAGGGCTTACATTATAATGGAGGCGTGTATATACTATGGACTCGCGTCGCTTCGACTTCTTTGCTTCCGTCTAGCATGGGGCCTACGCCCATGCGAGTCTCTCCCAAAGTAGCACGAACGACAACACACGATGCAGATCTCGCTCGAAAGCGATTAAGGGAAAAGTGCTTGTTAACTATCCAAAAAGAGCGTGCCGATAAACGGTCCACGACACTGGCTCACATGCGCCAATCTGCATGGCTGTCCCATGTCATGCAAGAGGAAGCGCGCGAAGGCGTTCTCAGTGAAGAAGTACGTATGTACCCATACTTACTTCTAGGAAATTGGCTGTATAATAAGAGAAGAATACGAAAGGGCTCTACGTGACTATGAACAGCAAGGCCGTGAAGAGCTTGGTGATGTTGATATTGATGCCATGCTACGTGTCGAAGATGATATTGTTAAAGAATCAAAAATGCATTTCGATTATGAACAAGATTGTGTACATATGGAAATAAACTAGGTCGCCATCATTAAAACATTATTCTTCTCGTGTGTGGCCTAGAGACGTTTCTTGCGCCAGGGCATGCTTAGTAGCGTCCGCCACCGTAACCGGCGCCCATACCTTGGCCGCCGTAGCCACCACCCATGCCGCCTTGGCCACCG
>NW_017253151.1:0-56371 GCF_001278385.1 Malassezia pachydermatis
TGCTGCAGTTCTCTTTTCTTTTTTGAGACGTCATTTGCAATCTCCTTATCTATTTCTATTTGCATTCTTGATGAATGACCTTTTTTGCTGTCAACGGATGATTTCACGACGGTGATTTTGGTATTGTTGATTCTTGCTCGTTATTTCGTCTAGGCGTATTCAGGAAAAAATTGTTTGGCCTTGTGGGGTCTTCTATTATTTAATTCCTTTTTTGGGCGCGTCTCGCGTTTTTTTTTCCAATGCATCCCATTCGATAGCATGCGCACGTGCGGGGTCTTGTATCTTCCCTCTTGTATTTTACGCGTTTCCAGGGCAAGACTATCCGCTTCCTTGCCTCTTGCGTCCGTTTTCCATGATGCTGTTTAAGATTGGTGCTGCTTTGCTTGGCGCAGCTTTTGTGAATGCTGCGCTGTACTCGAACACGTCGCAGCACAACCACACCTGCGTGTTACAGACGCCAGTGACTTCTTGCTCCGTTAAGTCTCTTGATCTTGCTAATGTCGATTCTTGCTGCTCCGAGACATTTGGTGGCCTAGTTCTTTCAACCCAGTTTTGGGACACCCACACCGGTGAAGAGGAGAATGGACAATTGCTTCCTCAGAAGCATTGGACTCTCCACGGTTTGTGGCCTGATTTCTGCAATGGCTCATTCACTCAATACTGCGACTTGAACCGTCAGTACGATCCTTCTCCTTCGCCTAACACGACCAATGGCGAGCCGGACGGCACGCCTGTTCCTGCTTGGAAAGGCCCAGGTGTTGATACGTTCATCGAGGATTGGGGCCGTAAAGACCTTCTTGACTTTATGAACACGTTCTGGGTTTCCCAGGGGTCTCCCAACAAGGATTTCTGGGCCCATGAGTTCAGCAAGCACGGAACTTGCTACAGTACGTTTGATATTCCTTGCTACGGCCCCAAGTACCGCAAGAATGAGGACCTCATTGAGTTCTATGAAACAGCCATTAAATTTTACCGTGAGCTGCCCACCTATGACTGGCTTGCCGCTGAAGGTATCACCCCTAGTAACAAGACAGCCTACAGCCTCTCTGATATTACCAATGCTTTGAAGAAGCACTATGGTGCTACTCCTCATCTCGGTTGCAGTGGCCCCTCGTACAGTGAAACAGATGCCGGCAAGGGTTCCAATGACCATGGTCGTACTGTCCTCACGGAAGTCTGGTACTTCAACCATGTCACTGGCCGTGTCCAGGATGCTAATGCCACGCACATTGACAGCACTACTGATACCTCTTGCTCCTCCGCTGATGGTGCAATCTGGTACTACGAGCGTGCGTCCAAGAGCGAGCAGGACGTAAGCGACAAAGAGTTCTAAATTTGGTCCTTTTTCATTCATTCTATTTGTAATTCAATCATAGACCTTTTTTTTTACTGTTTGTGTTGGTTAATAGCTGGATTCTGGTTAACTGTTGTCTCTATATGACGTAGCTGCTTGTCAGTGAGAGAAATGGGAAAGTTCTCGTAAGCTAGTCGTCATCAAGCTATCGAGAACTACAATTAACGTTTCTCATTATGCAACCACCCTATGTTGGGTTCTTTTGAAATGCTCTCACAAGTTCTTACCAAATTAGCACCCGCTCTTCATTACTTTTAGTGCTGCACATTTCTCCCATCCTTCTCTCGGTGATTCACGGGCAGGAGAATACCCAATCGGGATTGAATATAACCAATCAAGGACCATGACACATATGGGCCTTAACAAAAATGTGCCCCACCCAGGTTACTTGCACCATACAGGTCTATTCTCCCATCTACCAAATATATAAGTATATATATACATTTACTATTTATCGTTAAGGTGGAGCCTTGATAATATTATCACTCCACATAATCTTCTTCATTGAAATGTCTCTAGGGAGATTATTTTATAAAAATGTAGAAGTGCATAAATTCCCTTAGAATCTCTCTCCATAAGAAAATACGAAAGAAGTATGCTAAAAGTCGTTGACCGTTATGCATTTTGAAAATACGTAATTGCACGATGTGGGTCACTACCCGCACCTTCCTCCGACCTTCTTCACTGCATGGATGAAACCAATGGGGATACGCCACGACACTCTCCATCCTTCGTGCTCAACAACCACGATACTGGTCATTCGCACGACGGCTTCACCTCTGAACAATGCCAGCAGTTTAACGAATGGATGGAAACTACTGAGTTTAAAAGCATTGTGACGCGGGAACGGTATGTTCTTCGAGTTTGTGTGCTACAGGCCATTGCGGAAGGCCGCACTTCAACACAAATTGCTGCTCAGGGTGTATGTACCAAGGTCTTTGTGAACAAGACTCGGCAGCATTACTCCTTATCGAACAGTGGCCATTTGTTGTACCATGCTCGCAAGGACAAACCATCCCTCACTGTCGTGCCACAGGACGAAGTGTTTCATACGGTAGTGTATGAGCACAATGCCATTCATCATCAAGGCGTGAAGAAGACATGGTATGAAGTGTCTAGACGGTATCATGGAATTCCCCGACGAGCGGTAGACTGGGTTGTGCATCATTGTCATCTATGCGAGGCACAACGAGAAGGTCCACGTCCAGCTCCTACGCAACCTATCCACTCGGACCATGTCATGGAGAGAGTTCAGATGGACCTCATTGATATGCGAATGAATGCTGATGGCCGCTACAGATGGATTTTACATATCAAAGACCACTATTCACGGTTCTGCATGCTATACCCTGTACGAAGACGCAAAAAGCAAGAGGTACTTCGGTATCTACTTGATTGGATGGCACTCATGGGCCCGCCTTCGATCTTGCAGACGGACAACGGTCGTGAATTTGCTAATGAGGCTGTGGCTTATGTTGCGCAGCAGCATCATATTGTCATACGTCGCAGTCAGCCCGGCCGGCCACGTAGCCAAGGCATGGTCGAACGAGCGAACCGGCATATCCGAAAAATGGTCGTCAAATGGTGTCGTCGGTTTAAGCGCACAGATTGGGCTATGTGCCTTTCTACTATTGCTATGGCATGCAACATGTCAGTTCATTCTACAACCAACAAGACACCGTATGAAGTGGTGTTTGGTCGCATGCCTCCTATTGTACGTGCACGTAATTACAGTGGGCCTAGCACGACGCCCCTATCTCCTCCTCCTAGCCAGCCTACGTGTGCATCACCATGCTCTGTGGAGCCTACAGACAGTGCGTATGATGCTGGCTTATCTGTGTCGTACCACAAAGCCACGTCGCATTCTTCTGCACCGCCGGTAGCAGCATCCCCTGTTAAAGCCAAGCTGTGGCCTCGTGGCTCGTGCGTCACAGTGGGACTGCACGGCTTTCCCCACATGCCCCTTTGTGACTATCGCATTCCCGGCCTGGTCGTAGACTATACAGCTGGCATTGGCTATACCATCGCAACGCAATGGGGTATGATCACTGAGGCGATTCCCCCTCGCCATGTGCTGCTTGCTCCTGACGAATCTATGCCATGGGTGGCACAGGCAAAGCAGTACCTTGACCAGCCAGATACAGCGCCGCTCCTAAGCCTAGCAGAGTGTGCAGAGCATTTCATGAGCGAATCTGCCAGCGCATCGCAATCCATGACAACACATCTTTCGCATGATACTATGCAGTGGCTACAAGAGGCATGTGAATTGTGGTAGCACCTGTGCCTGTGGTGACAGGGCGGCCAATAACGAGGTTGGATGAGGGCGTGGACAGGTTGTCCGATTCCTGGAACAACGCAGCGCCACTCAAGAAAGCCATCGTCATTTCGAAACTGGCCTTGAGCAGGGGCGATGGTGCATCGGCCAGACCACCGCGGCTAAATGGACGGAAATCGCCAAACGCCGTCTGGTAGTCAGCGATCAAGTACAAGTGGCGCATCGAGACACCGATACCGTAGGTGTCGAAAATGCCCTTCAGCTCGCTGACAATCGCGGCACGAGCTGCCTCCACACCGTAGCACGAAAGCAGCGCACCAATATCGTTGGAGTAGATACGATCCAGGTCAATCACGCCAAAGCCAAAGTCCCAGAGACCAGGCAGGTTGATACCCTCGGCGGTGAGCGCGACTTCAGTCTCACCCGGCGCAGGTGGCGGGATCATCATACGACTAATACGCGGGATTTCATGCACCACACTGGCACGGCATACACGTTCAATCACATTGATCAGCAGCATCTTTTCAGTGCTGTTATGCATCTGCAGATCAAACTCGGCCCACTCGCCATGAACGCTGTCGAAGCGGAACGCCGAGACAAACTTGCTTTCGTTCTGCAGGCGCTCATCCAAGTCTGAGACACGAGTTTCCATGTTTGCCGGCTCCTGGTCCTCGTCTTCCGGTGCCTCCTCGGCCTCGTCCTGGAAGGCACGCGCAATCTCGTCAGCGGTGTCCGCCTCGCGGTCCTCGGCCTCAGCCTCGTCGTACGACACCTTGGAGCCTGCATTCGCGCGACGTTTTGCTGCCGTAGCATCGTCATCGTCACCTGCCTCCGACATGCGGTCTTCATCATCGCTGTCGTCCTCGGGCCGTGCGCGTGTCGATGGCGCCTCGTCATCCTGGTCGGCCTGCGCAGGCGTATCATTGAACGTCTCGCCCTGACCAATCGACTGCGACTGACGCACCTGGTCACGGCGCAGACGCTTGAGTTCACGAACAATCTCACGCTCGACGAGAGGCACGAAGGTCGCCTCCAAGCCTTGAAGTACGTGCTCCGTCGAAGCATTGTACTCCTCCAGCACTTCATCGGCAGGGTAGAATTGCAAGCGCACTGTGTACTGCTTCTGGCGCTGGTATCCATTTGCGGCCGTCTTGGGCATCATACGTTCCGTGACGGTCGCCTCCTCCACAATCTGACTGAGCACCAAGCGGCTGCCGTCCTTGCAGAACGTGCGCATTTGATCCTCGGTCACGCCCTCACGCACGGGCAGACGCATAATCGGCGTCTTGATATCTTTCGAGGCCGTCATGACAATCTCACGAAGACGGGGGATACCCAGCGTCACATTGGCAGCACCGTGACCAGCAAAGTGGAACGTGTTCAGCGTCATCTGCGTCGACGGCTCACCCACACCCTGCGCGGCCAGCAAACCGACGTTTTCTCCTGGCTCGACCAGTCCGCGGTGGTACAGCACCTTGGTCATCGCACGGAACTGCTCCGCGTTGAGCTTGGGGCGTGCGAGCTTCATGGGCACTCCCTCCGGCGTGGTATCTTTCTTCTTGCGGGCCAGCAAGCCACGTGGGTTCTTCGCCACGTACTCCTCCACCTTCTGCGCAAAGCTTTCCGACATGGAACCAAAGTGGCGCGCCGGGTTGTACACGGAAAGCACAGGTGCATACTTGTGCGGCTTCTTCAGCGCACGCTTCATGTGATCCGGCGCCGACTCGACTTCCATCGCAGACTCGAGCTGCACAGGGTTGTAGCGTCGGCGGTAACTCTCGAAGTTCTGGACCGTAAAGTCGAAGCGGTCCAAGTACTTGCTCTTGGTCACATCCAACGCATCTTCACCATAGTGGAACTGCAGCACAAAGCCGTCGCTGTTGCGGACCGTCTGGTCGTACTGCACAGAGACACCCTCCAAGTGCTTGATCAAGCAGCGCTGCAAGTAGCCAGAGCGCGACGTCTTCACGGCGGTGTCAATCAGACCTTCACGGCCAGCCATGCAGTGGAAGTAGTACTCCTGCGGTGCAATACCCGTAAGGAACCGACCTGCGACAAAGCCACCGGCACGTGCCTCCGTCTCAAATGCCTTGAAGGACGGCAGCGTCTTGCCACTGACCATCACAGGCACACGACGGCCTTCCAGTGCCTGTGGACCCAGCAAGCACGAAATCGACGAGACGTTCACGGCACTGCCCTTCGCACCAGACACGGTCATCATCTGCATGTTGTTCTCGGGGAACACACGCCACAGACCCGAGGGAATGCACGACGCAATCACGGAGCTCGTAAGCTTATTCGATGCACCCATCATAGCGGCATCCAGCGCAGCGAGCTTTTCGTCATCACGCAGCACCTCCTCCAGGCGCAGTCGCAGGTTGTGCTGCGTCTCGGCCTTCTTCGGATTCTCCTCACCAAGACCCACATTGCCCATCGCAGCTTCCAGGCCATGGTGTGCGCCTTCCTTGAGCAAACGACGACGCTCCGCATCGCCCTCCGCACTGAGCAACAAGTCGTCCATACGACATGAGAACGCATTGTGTTGCAACCACATTGTGAACAAGCGCGAGAGAATCGAAAGGAGACGGCCTGCACTCTCGGAGCCGTAGATCTCATATACAGCATGCACGAGACCGTAGGCTGAGGCGCCAATTTGTGACTTGTCCAGCACACCTGTCAGCAACTCGCCATCGCGGACGACCACTGTCTCCTCGTCCTTGTGTGCCGCACCCCAGAACTTCGCACCAACCTTAGCCTTGGCGTCAAAGTTGAGACCCTGCGCATGCGACGGCGTGACATTCAGCAAAATCGTAGAGATGACTTGCTTACCAGTCCAGCGCGGCACAGGCTTGTAGATCGCCGGAGGAAGTGTCTTGATACGGCCAGATTGGTTGTATGTCTCAGGACGCAGCGCATTAAATAGGAACTGCTGGTACTCTTCGCGCGTGTATAGCGTGTTCTTGCACGTCATCCACACACCAGCCACGACGTGATCCTGGATCAGACCACGCAGCGGGTTGCCACTAGTTGGTACAAGATACTGGTTGTCCGTATTCGCAATGTTGTAGCATTCAGCACGAGCCATTTGGCTTTGCGGGAAGTGCATGTTCATCTCGTCACCATCAAAGTCGGCATTGTAAGAGTTGCAGTTGGCGTAGTGCATACGAATCGTGCGCTCTCCCGTGAGTACACGCGCACGATGCGCCATCATCGACGGCTTGTGCAGTGTCGGCTGACGGTTCATGACGAGGATATCACCTGTCCGCAGGTGACGAAGCACCTGCTTGTTCGCGACAGGCGTCCGCAGGGTACCGCCCACGCCGCCAAAGGTGCCACGTGCCTGCCGCGATGTCTGGCCTTGCGGCGTCAGCAGTTGGTTGGCTAGCGCCGTGCGCTCCTCGACCGAGAGGGACTTGAGCAGCGTCTCCGTACCGTCCTCAGCACGCACGGCATGTGCACCTGGGTAGACGTCCGGGCCGTTGATCACAAGCTGGCGCATGAGCTCATAGTTGTGGACCGTGACGGGTTCCGGGTACGTGAGGCGCTTCGCAAACACGGGCGGCACACCGATTTCATTCGTCTCAATATTCACGTCCGGCGAAATGACAGAGCGCGCCGCAAAGTTTACACGCTTTCCCATCATGTGCTTGCGGAACAGACCTTCCTTCTTTTCCAGGCCCTGCTTCACACCAGGTGGCGCTGCAGAGCCCTGGCGCTGCGGCGCAGGGTTCTTGCTCGAGTCCATGTAGCAGTTGACGCTCACCTGAAGTTGCATCATCGCGGAGAGCAGCTGGTCCATGGCAGTACGACGATCCGTCTCCCATTGTTTCTGCAGCGCAATCGCCTCGGATTCGTCCACACCGTCCAGCACAGGGTAGTTGCTCTTGCGCTGGAACGCCTGCGCACGCTCATTGCAATCACGAACCAAGAACGTTGTCTGCAGCACCTTGGTCAGCAACTCGTTCTGTGCATTCTCAAACGTCTGGTCGCCCATGACGCTGGCTGGGCGGAAACGCGTGGGCGTGACACAAATCACTTCGACGAAAAACACATCTGCACTAGGCGCCGCCTGACCGCCAAAGACAGGGTGACGGCCAAAGATCAACGAGCAAATCTCGCTTTCATTCTTAAACAAACGGCGCAGATTGGCTCGGCATTCACTGGCAGGGACTACACGCGTCTGATCCCCTGCATCCTTGCTGAGCTTACGTGCTTCCTTGAGTGTGATTGACGGCGTTTCAATAGTAGCCTCCGCATGGTCATCCACAGCCATGGCCTCGTCACTCTCCTTTGAGCCTGGCTTGGTATCTGCGCGATCCAGCAGGACATTGTCACGGCGAATGCCTCGTGCTTCGTGAATGGCTTGATCACGCGCCGAGAGAACACGCTCGGTAATCTTCACGAACCCATCCTTGCGCAGAGTAGGATTCATCGCCTGGCATCGCTCACAGCGACGGCGCAGGATGTCTTTCAGAAAGACATTGCGCAGATCACGACGGGCCGAGTAAGTGGCCATACCATGATCTGAGCCACGACGGATACCTCGACGCTCTGCCTTAGCAATGAGCTGATTAACCGTAGATGTCATACGCTGCACAAACTCGGCCACCGTTTCAGCTGCCTGTTGAGTCTGAATCGAGGCCAAGGGGACGTCGTCATCATCGTCGCCCTCTTCGTCGTCCGCATCCGCACTTACCTCGGAGCGGCGCAGCTGCTCCAAAGCGATCGCACGAGCCTCTTCCACCATACCATATTCCAGCAATCGGAACTGCGCAGTGTACTTGGCCAGGGCCATTTTGGAGATCTTGAAGTGATGGCAAAAGACACATGTGCCACGCAAAAGTGAGTAGGCATGGTTCATAAACAGAGGGTGGAACACCGGTGCAGGAAGTTCAATGTGCCCAAAGTGGCCTGGACACTCGAAATGGTTCATATGGCATGTCTGGCAAATGTCGTCCAGACGCATCGGACCAAACGCTGGGTCGTACAGCCCACCTTCTGTCGGCGCATTTGCATTGTCAAGCAGCACAGGATTCACTACCTGACGCACAGAGATACTTCGCACCTCATCGGCCGTCAGGAAAGAGAACGAGGCGGACTTGACATGCGACGTTATCGCACGCGTAATGTCCATCGCACCGACAGCGCAAGGCGCAAGAGGTCAAGGCGCCCGTCGTCCGCAAGAAAATTTCTTTGCGGAGGTCACGTGACTTCAAAGCACGAGCGAGTGAGGCGCCAGGCCACGGCCTGCACGACAAGAGGCAGCTGGGCACAGACGTCGCCTCCTTGTGTTCGCGTGCGTAGCCGATCCCAATGTCGTCTACGTCGTGGCTGGCGCGTCTCACGCCCAAGTCCAATGAGGCACGAGGACTTATGTTGTGTGGAATCGTGGCCATAGGCTCGTCTCTCGCGACGATGTCGGCCATATGGACTTTTCAGACACACGCACGGCGTCGCCGGCGTCGTGCGCTCAAAGCCGAGGCAGCGTCGCACATTGACGAAGCCGACTTGCACTTGATACCTGATGCTACGATGCTGACGCAGGCCAAGCTTGATGAGGCGAAGCACACGTCTCGCAAGGAGTTTGACGACTCGTTGATTCGTGAGCAGCTCAGCCGTAACTACAGTTTCCTTGGCGAAGAAGGTATGCAGGCCATCCGCGACAGCTTTGTCGTGGTCGTGGGTGCCGGCGGCGTGGGAAGCTGGGCTTCTCTTATGCTCCTGCGCTCCGGTGTAGGCAAACTGCGCCTGATTGACTTTGATCAAGTGTCCTTATCTTCTCTCAACCGACATGCATGTGCGACGCTCGCCGATGTCGGTCGGCCTAAAGTAGTTTGTTGCGCGCAGTTTTTCCAGAGCATTGCGCCATGGGCCGAGGTCGAGGCATGTGTCGATTTGTTCCGGGAAAGCGAGGCGGATCGACTGTTGGCCGGTCGTCCTACGTATGTGATTGATGCCATCGACAACTTGGATACCAAAGTGGAACTGCTCAAGTACTGTGCGCAGCACAATCTCAAAGTATTCTCATCTATGGGCGCAGGCGCTAAGGCGGACCCCAGCCGCATTCAGGTGAGCGATATCTCTGCCACTGTGGAAGACCCGCTAGCGCGTGTGGTCCGCCGTGAATTGCGTGCAGCTGGCGTGCCGACGCTGCCAGCCGTGGGCAGCGAGGCGGCCAAAGCGCGTGCGAAGGGCGAGACTGGTGCGGACGATGCGAGTGTCATGATTCCCTGCGTATACTCGACGGAAAAGTCGGACACGCATCTGCTTCCCCTCCCTGATGAAGAGTTTGAGAAAGGACCCGTCTCAGAACTCGCCGCTTTCGAGGATTTCCGAGTGCGGATTCTACCTGTGCTCGGACCTTTGCCGGCGATGTTTGGTCTAGCTGCAGCTACCTACATTCTCTGTGACTTGGCACACTACAAAATCGAGCCGTTGGCCGTCAAAGGCCGCCGCAAACTGTACGAAAAACTGTTCGCCGACTTGAACGTGACAGAGTCACGCTACCCATCGCCGCCCGTCGACATTCACAACGCCTCGCAGGCGCACAAGCGCACACTTACAGAAGCGGATATTCCGCCCACATACCATGCCGCGAACAACAAAGACGGACCCCCGCCCAAAGTGCGCATCCCATTCAGCGTCAATGACATTGCTTATCTTTTTGAAGAGGTATTCCGCGGCCGCTCTGTCGTCCCACCATTCGATACACTCGCAACGGGTCAGCTGCAGCGTTGGGACCCTACCAAGCCCCTGGACTACGACAACGTAGTCCTCTTTTCGCGCCCGCAAGCCCGCGAGCATGAACAGTACGTCCTAAAGACAGGAGACGATCCAGTATCGTACTGGGGCCCGCGTGTAGCCGATCGTGTGCGTGAACGGTTTGCCGAGGAGCGCCGTATGTCGCATTGGCGCTAGGCGCTCAGTCACGTCTTTGCGACGGTGGAGGACTGGTCATCGCACGCAACGCATCCGATTCCATCTCCTTGTGTGTCGCAACTTGCTGCTCAGACGGACGATCGGGACGCTCGCGGTGAGTGTCCACTGCTTCAATGGGAAGCGGATACCGGACTTCGTCACAACCATACGCCTTGGGTGTAAGTTTGATGACGGTATGAAGAGGGACTTTAATATACGGCAAGTCGTTTTGGTCATAGCCCATAAAGTAAGCATACAGCGCACGGATGATAGCTTGGTGGCCAACAATGAGGATGTTGTCCTGCCGTTCCAACTCCATAATCACAGGCTCGAGACGTACAACCAAGTCGCGGTAACTCTCACCGCCACGGTATCGGTAGTTGAACTTATCATCGTCGCGACTTGCATAGTCTTCTGGGTAGAACTTTTCAATCTCCTCGTACGTCATACTGTCACATACGCCTGCATCCAATTCATCGAGCGAATTCCATACGAGCTTGGGGTAGTTCAGGAAACTCGCCGTCTGGCCCGTACGACGCAACGAACTATGCCATACGGTCAGCGGCGCATCGCCGATATTGTCGTGGATGAGCTTCGGCAACGCACGAGCATACTGCCATCCACGCTCGGAAAGATCAGAGTCACCACCAATCTTGCCTTCCACGTTGAACTGTGACTCGCCGTGACGCGAGATGAAAATGTTGCGGGGCGTCACATGCAGGTTGAGTAGGTAGAACGCAATCTGCGACTCCAGGTAGCTGTTGATCAGATTCAGCGAGGCTGACCGGCCTACATCGATGATTTTGCAGTACGAGTAGTGACGTTCTGTGCCATCCTCATCGAGCGGTTGGTACACTGCCTCATAGTTCTTGATACGACGCAGGAAATCTTCCTTCGCCTGCTCGCTATTCAGCTTGGCATAGTCGGGGTCACTGCTTCGCACCTTGACGGCCACATTTTCTGCGATCACTTTCGGGTCTGTACATATGGATTCAAGAAAGAGAAGTCGCATGTTTGATTCGCACGCCACACGATCTGCCAGCATTTTTCGGCGTGCCTTGGTAGTATTGGTCGCATCCAAAATACCTACATTACCACCGCCCTCTTTGAGCCACTTGATAAGCTCTTCAAGGCACTTGTGAGCAAGCTGGTCACGGAGCTTCTTCGCTTCCTTGTTCTTCTCGTCGAAAAAGTCCGCATTGTGAGAGGGCGATGGCTTCGAGCTGTTGCAAGTGGTATCGGAACGGGCCACAGCACGACGAAGCTGCCCAACGTTGAATACACGTACATTGTACTCACGCCAACGCAAATATCGCATCAATTTGTTGCTCAGATAGCTCTTGCCACGCGCTGGCAGGCCAACCATAGCCACCACGATCTTCTCTCCACTGTAGTCAGGCTTTGCTCCGCGTTCGCCTAGGTTTGGCGTGCTAGGGATGGTACGTGTGATAGTTGTAGAGTTGGACGAGTGACGCAGCACGGAGGTGTGGATCGTCGTGTCCGGGATATGACTCAATTTGGCCTTCGCCACATCTGGCAGCGAGTACTGCGACGAGGAGCGGGACTCCTTCAGCCTGCCCTCGGGGGGAAGGGGAGCTTCTTGCGTCTTCGGAAAGAGTGTACTGCGTACATTTCCTTCATTGTGTGGCGTGCTGGCATAGCTGCCGGTGCTATCAGCAGAGACGCGTGGCGCTGTAACTGTCTCGTCGGGCAAGATTTTTTCAGCTTCTTTTGCGAGCTCCGTCGATACAAGCTCTGGATGATCACGCAAAAGCGCTAGCAGTCCGTCCGATGTAGATCCCAGTGAGGTAGATGCCACTTTCTCCTCAAACTGCTGACGCATCAATGGATCTGGGGCGGGCACCGGACGAGAAAGCTCTACGGTCGTATCGCCATCTTCCGAGACCTCCGTATCTGACTCTTTGTGCATGATACTAGGTCCCATGAGTTTTTTCTTGTCATATTCATCTTTTGGTACCGGCTCTGCGACCGATTCGAGGATCTCGCTATCGTTCATATTCGCCTGGCGCGGTAGTGGGATTGTCCTGAGCGCACTATCAGAAGGCGCCTGTCACACCCCACTAGGTCATATCACGTGATAACAACGCCAGGGACGAGTCGCCTTCCCCCCACATTCATTGAAGCTCTATTGCATCGGCATGGAGGCGGTACACCGTGGGCGTGTCGTGTATACGCACCTCTCTTCGTATGCACCCCGCTTGGAGATAGAGACTCCAAATGTACCGGAGACATGCTCATCCTACGTCCTAGTACCTCTGCCGTCGGCCGTGTATTTTGATCCATATACAGCCCAGCTTGACTCGTTGCCGGCTGTCCGCGATGTGTTCCTGCTTGGCCAGCTGGATCTGGAGAAGCCGCAAGGCTGGTCAGACATGGACCGTGCTACTGATTATGTAGAGGAGGTACCGCGGATGTGGTGGGAAGGGGCGCCCTCGCCCTCGACCCAGACGTGTCATGGCGACGAATGTGAGCATGCCGCCTTGCTGGTAGCGCTAGATGGGACAGCGTCTACCAAGATCTCTGTACCTCTGCATATGCGATATCTTCAAGCTATGCATTGGCCCAACACTAGTCGGCTTGAAACGTACGATCTCTCGTGGATTACGTCGGCCACGATGCCCGCGCAGCTGCCGGCCAGCTTGACGCCTGCATGGCATGCCGCCGCGGCCTTGGTCCACCGTCTCGCATCAAGAGGACTACAAGTGGCCTCATACCTGGACTCGTTCCTTATGCCGCACTATGACCGCATTCATCTCGCAAAGAACGCGCCCATTTTCTTTGCGACATGCGAGCAGCCTACAGACTCAGAGTGGGATCCAGCAGGTACGTGACAAGTAGACGTGCTGACTGTAACAGACATCCGTACGTTCCTTCCAGACTCGCATCAGCACCTGCTTCCAAGCCTGCAGCAGCACCTCGCATACCAGACGTATACGGCCAGCCTGCCAGCCATCATCGATTCTGAGGCTATCGTATCGTTACCGGTCGGCGATGCGACCAAGGCAGGCGCTGTGCAAATCGCGACATTTGCCGCTATTCTTGTGGCTAGTATTTGGCTTTGTCGTGCGATTTTCCGTGTTCGTGTCTAAATAGATCTACGTTAATAGTCATCGCCACGTGAGACGACTTCCTTGCACGTAGGACGAAGATGAATGGTGTGTTCGAACTGCGCCGTCATGCATCCTGGCACATCGGCCAACGGCGGGTAGTCCGTCACGACGCCTTGCTGCACAAGGTGACGCAACGCAAGGAGGTAGTTCTTCTCGCCGATGCGGTCGAGGTAGCGACGGCAGAAAGGCAGCGAGCCGAAGTTTTTGTTGATGTTGTACAGCAGTTGGCGCGCACTGCTGACACGCAGCGGCACCTGAGGCGGGTTGACCTTGCGGGCGTAGTGCGAGCACTCACCCGAGTCGACGACGTAGCCACGACCTGTTGAGCCGAATGTCTCGATCGCAAAGTATTCACCCTCTTCCATCTTCACATCGAGGCCAGGCGTCGCTACAATCGGCACCGACTTACCGCCATGGATACGGTATGGCTCAATGTTGTGGCCATTCAGGTTACGAATGCACTTGACTTGGTGCGTCTTGCCATTCACCTCAAATTCATGACTCTCCATGACTTCCTGCACAGCCGCACCGACGTCGCCCAAGCGCACGTCGATACCCGCAGCGGCGACACCGGCATTCGTCGCCTCCTTCACAGCAGCGACCAGGGGATCCCACGTCGGCTCAAAAGTCATAGTAAAAGCACTGTCGACAATGCGGCCCTTCACGTGCACACCAAAGTCGACTTTGAGCACATCAGAGCTCTGCAGAACGCGCTTGTCGCCTGCGTTGGGCGTGTAGTGCGCGGCCACCTCGTTCAGACTCAGGCCAGTCGGGAAACCAATACCACTCTCGAATCCATTCTCTTCGACGAGCGTACGAGTACCGTTTTCGATCAAGTTCGCAATGTCCGTCATCGACATGCCCGGCTTGATCGTGCGCTGCGCATACTGACGCACCTGACGATGCACTTCCGCAGCGCGACGCACAATGTTGTAGTCGAATCCGTCCTCCTGTTGCACAAGGCGCTCACGCTCACGCAGCTCTTCACCAGTAATACGCTTGCGCGACTCGTCGAACTTCGACTCGTCGTACGCCTGGATCTCACCCACCGGGAAAATGCCGTTGGGGAACATCTTGGTAAGGCCAATCGATGGCGGCTCCGTTTGTTCACATACCGCCTTGGCTGTCGTACCCTTCTTCTTCGCGCCGCTCTTCTTCTTCTTCTTTTTCTTCTTCTTCTTCTCGCCTTCGGCCTGGGGAGCGGGGGCCGTATCGTCGTCGTCTTCGTCGTCGTCCTCACCCTCGTTCACTTCCGTCTCAGGAGGAAGCTTGGTGTCCTCCAGCTTCGTGGCAAGTGCATCGGCAGCAGTGCCTGACACGGTCTCAGGGACTGGCTCAGCAGACATGGTCCGGGTGAGAGAAAAGAAAAACCAGGTGCCTCGACGGCGAGTTTTTCGCGCAGGACCAGCCTGGTGTCAACGCCCAACGTGTGCTTAGTCAGCGACGTGGTCAAGCCGCCCCTGCCTCATTCGCGAGGCAGGCAGCTCTCTCGCTTGACGTGCGTGGAGACCGGCTTCGACCAAGATGATCAATGTACGTGCATGTTCGCTAATAAACAGCTTTGGAGCCAGCGAAAGGAAGCGGATGAAGCACGGAAACAGCGGCCTAAAATTTCACCGGCACAACTACGTGCACAAAAAGGTACGTGGGAACAACGCAGCACCACTCATACCGACGTAGACTTGGCCGAGCTGGATTTGCCACCGACAATGCAAACACGGTTCCCTGATCCATCCAATATCATGAACTTTGAGGTCCTTATTCGCCCTGACGAGGGCATGTACCGCGGTGGCGAGTTCCTCTTCACGATCGCTATCAACAACAACTACCCGCATGACCCGCCGAAAGTCAAAGGCGTGGCAAAAGTATACCACCCCAACCTTGATTTGGACGGCAATGTGTGCCTCAATATTCTGCGTGAAGACTGGAACCCGATCCTAAACCTTAACTCTGTCTTGGTCGGCCTGCTCTTCCTGTTTCTCGACCCGAACCCAGACGATCCACTCAACAAGGAAGCTGCCGAGGAACTGCGTCGCAACAAGGCGACGTTTGCTGCAGATGTGCAGCGTGCTATGCAGGGGGGTGTTGTGCGAGGCATGCAATACGATCGTGTGCTATAGACATGTAGATACGAGGTACGATCCATTACTCCGACTTCTCCACAGGCGCCTCACCGTTCTGTGCACGGCGGCCCCAACCACTCCAGCTCTCGTCGTAGATAGCGCCATTGATACCGAGCTGCTGCAGCGCAAGCCAGATCGTGGCAGCCGTCATACCACTACCACACGTGAGCGAGACGCCCAACGAGCCTTGCGACGAGGCATCGTGACGCAGCTTCTCAATACCATCTTCGCCCACCACACCGGTAATGACCTTCCACAAATCCTGCTGCGACTTGAGCGTCGTGTAGGTCGAATCGCCGCTGGTCTGTGTGTCAAGGAGCGACGACTGCGGCAGGGAGAACGAGTGAGGAATGTGACCAGCTGCCATGTCAGGACGAGGCTCAGGCGACTTACCCTCAAAGCGTGGCTTGGGCCGGGCATCCAACACGAGCTGAGCACGTGAGCCCAGTGTGGTGTTGTGTAGCATTTCCTCGAACGAGCGGATCCAGCCGTTCAGCAAGCTTGGCTGCTCGTACTTCGTCTCTTCGACGGACGGATCGGCTGTAAGGGCTTGGGCGTCGATGTCCTGGCCGGCCGCAATCCAAGCAGGAAGACCACCATCCAGCACGGAAATGGTCTTGTGGCCAAATGCCGCGAATGTGAACGCAGCGCGGGGCGACGAAAAGATACCCTGGCGATCGTAAACCACGACGTGGGTGTCGCGCGTAATGCCATGCTTTCCTGCTGCGTCGGCAAACATCGAAGTGCTCGGCATCATGTTTGGCAGGTTCATAACGGATTCGCCGCGAGTGACGATGTTGTCAATGTCCCAGAACAGCGCACCGGGCAGACGTGGGCCCTGCAAGAACTCCTTGTGGCCGTCACGAGCTGGCTGGCCCGGCATGTTGAGGAACCAGGTTGCATCGAGGATACGCAGCGCCTTCTTAGATGACACGAGCGATGCAAGCTGTGCTGGTGAAATGAGCAGAGGGGGCAAGGAAGCGACAGATGAAAGAGACATGATGGATGTGTGAATACAACGAACGCTCGGGCCTCTGCGGTGCCCTACGCCTTTATATAAGCATGCGGAGGCCTTCCCTATTTTTGCCACTTTTGGCGTTGAGGCTGCATGTGCCCAGCGCACCACGGGGCAGCCTTACGGACAACACGCGGAGGACCGGAGGGCAGTTCCCCAGATTTGAGTGGTTCACTCCGTCGCACGAAGGAACACCGGTGGACGCCCGTCCGTACGTAGCCCAGCCCCCTCATGGTGGCCCCTACGGTGGATATTGAATGTACGTACTGCCATTGGAAGGACAAAATTTACACAGCAGTATCGGAGCCAGCCGTCTTTCTCAATGACCCGCAGGCGGGATGTATGTATGCGACATCACTCACTCGACTCCAGCTGAAGCAGATATCCAGCTGGCTGGGGAAAACGATGTTCCGCCTTCGCAGGTCCGTGGCATCGTGAAGTTGAGTCTCCCACGTTCTGCGCGTATTAAGGACATTGTCATTACCTTCACAGGTTCGTCACGTACAGACTGGCCTGAAGGCCTTAACAAGAATGGCATTGGCGTTGTCGAGAAGGCAGAAATTTTGCGGTTAAAGACTAGTGTCTTCCGTGATAGTAAGGGCAATCCCCTGGGTCTTGGGCAGAAGGCCAAAGCTGAACATGCGGAAGCCTATCTTGATCGTCGTCTCTCGCAGCCACAGCTGCTCCTGCCTGACGAAGTGGTGGCGCAGGCGCGTGAGCATCGAAAAGAACGCCCTACGATGCCACCGAACAACAGATCCCTACGGTCGATGCGTGGCCTATTGGATGGACTTCGGGCAGGTCGCACATCTTCTCCCTCTACCTCTTCGCCCTCTTCGCCTTCCCACGAGATAACTTCGCCCTTGGATACTTCCAGTGTATCCTCGAGTACGGTAGCGGAATGGTTTGAGCTGCGCAAAGGCGAATACGAGTATCCATTCTCCCTCTCTCTCCCCCGAGACCTCCCCCCTACGCTGCATGCTGACTTTGGCAGCATTTTGTACACCCTCAAAGCGACAGTATTCCGCAGTGGCCCCCTCTCCGCCAATGTGGCTGCACAAAAGGAAGTGACTTTGGTACAAACGCCTGACATTTCGCAAAGCACAGCAGCCGATACCATTGTGGTCAATCGATCGTGCGAGGACATGTTGTCCTACCACGTTGCGATTGACGGCCACAGTTTCCCGATTGGAACATCGATCCCTATCCACCTCACGTTTATGCCTCTCAGCAAGACCAAAGTGCATCGTATGCTTTTTGTGCTTGAAGAGAAAATCGAGTACTTTGCCAACGAGCGTAAAGTCACGCGCCATGAAATGCCACGCAAATGGAAGCTTCTGCATCTTCAATACACAGATAGATCGATGCCGCTCCTCCCACTTCAAGGCGAAGAGGCCGAGACCCTGCTTCAAGGTTCGCCGCTGCGGCCCTACGTGGAGAATGCCGCTGCTGAGAACGCACTGGAAGCAGACGAAATCCGACTTGCACCTCTCAATCCACTTGGTCCCTGGCGTTTTGCGATGTCTCTCCCTGTCACGATGGAGCGTCAGAAAATGATCAATATTTCAAGTCAGCATCCTGGCTCCAACATTCATATCTATCACACGCTCAAAATCACGATCCGTGTAGAATCGCTTGGTGGCTACCGTCCTGATGGGACACAGACAAACACGGCAGCTGATCCAAACGGAAAACCCCGGGTCCTCGATATTGTGATTGGGGTGCCGATTACACTTACGCATTCCAAGACTTCCTTGGAATGGATTAGCTTGCCCACTTACGAGGCCAGCCAGCCTCCGGCGGACGATTCACCACCGCTATTTACGGCAACGGCTGAAGAGCCTTCCTATATACGCCCTCCTCCCCTCTGATCTCCTTTGTATATACATCCTGATGGATGCTAGTCGATTGTATAAGCACTCGCTGTGCCTGTTGTATACATACATACATACGTAGCTAAGTTCGCTTCAAGTGGTCATGTTTTTATGTGGAGGGCTAATACCTCGTAGGTTTCAGTCACGCATGCTTGCAACAGCCCCGCCGTCGTAGGCATGGCTGTTGCGTGCGATCAGTGTTTGTTCGATCCGACACGAGCTTCTAGGGGGCTTCGTATGACGGGGGTGGACACGAGCGCGCCGACAGGCGCTGTGCGTGCACCCGACCCGAGCACGTCGGATGTGGCATTAACGTATGTGAAAGCATCTTTGATTAACATTGCCAGCTCTTTCCACGACGTGTATGAACATTTGGAGCGTGCGCGCCAGACACGCGCCTCGTCGGAGTTGCAGGCGATCCTCGATGCGCGGCAAGCCCGTATGCGCGAGTGTGGAGCACCCCTTCCACGCCGCTCAGCATCGTCGCGCGCGTCCATTGAAAAGCAGAACGAGGTGACGTGGCATGGCGTATCGCTCAAGGTCGACGCTACGCAGCGGGACCTGTGCTTAGCGATTAGTGACCGGCTAGACGTGGACGAAATTGAGGCACTTGCTCAGCTGCGCATCTTCTTTGCAAGTGAGCACCGTACGCTTACAGCACTTGAGCCGGCCCTGTCTACGTCGAAGGCTGAGTCCACCGATGACATCTTGGATGCCTTTTATCTCTTTTTCCTTGAAGAGCAACTCTCTGTGATTCGGTGTATTAGCGCTCTCTTGCGCATTGCTGAGGATGAGAGCAATGAGCTGTACGACGTTGCCACACACGCTCTACGTCCGTTTGCCGACCCTGCGTTTGCGATGCAGTGCTTGCGTTGGTTCGACGAGGCGACGTCGCAGTCGCTACCTACCTCAATTGCGCGTGATACGCACTATTCCATGTTATGGGCTCGCCATGGACTGGAACGTCAGCTGGCTCTTCTGGAAGTCGTGTTCCTCTTATACTACGGGCGTCTTTCTGCGTCCGCTGCGTTGGTCGCAGATACATTGGCTATTGTCCAACGTACGCACTTTGGCCAGCGTCAAGCGAATGCCGGCTTTTTCAGCGAAGACGATCAAGTACTTTGTGGCTGCATACGTGATGTCCTACTCCTGTTTATTGCCGAGTGTCTTCACTTGGAAGCGGCGTTGGAGCCGTGCGAGACAGGTACTATGGCCTCGTCGGATCCACCACTGGCTTTATGGGCCGCAGATCCTTCGTCTCTATCTCGTGCCTTAGATGTGCTGGACACCGCGACGTCGCATGTTACCTATGCGCCACTCCTTCTAGGGTTTGCCCTGGTCCTTCGCCGCCTTGACGAAGTACAAACGGCCGCGCCGACGAGTATGGAGCCAGGTTTGGTGGATGTCGTGCGTGTGCATGACGATGGTCCACCGATGTGGCAGCGGCTGGTTCAGGGTGCTTTTGATCCCTCGATGGATCTGTTTGGCGGGCTACAGACCCTTGTCGACTCGCCGTTGCTGGGCTCTTCCACACGTGTGCTGGGCGCGTCCAACTTGTCGGCACTGGCGTACCGCGCTGTGGCCAAAGGGTTGGTGCTGTGTGTCACCGAACTTGTGCAGCCCGCGTACCTGCCTGACCTCGATGTCCTGGTCGATGTGTGGTGCAGTACCTTCCGTGCTCCGCCCGGTGATAGTGCGGATGGGATTGCTGCGTTATGTGCGCAATTCTGGACACAGGACCGGCCCTATGCTACACGTTCTTCGCTTCTTGAGACAGCGCGACGTCGGTTCCCAGCGAGCTGTCGACCGCTCGTGCGCCTCGCTCATGCTTTGACAGGCTCATCACATGCCATGCCCTCCCCTGCGACAGCGACAGCAGTGGTTGAGACTCTTGCCCAGCTGTCTACATGGGCGATGATCCTGCCTCCCTATGCCGCAGGTCTCGCACCATGGGAAACGTTCCAGGACGGCGATGCACCATCGTTGGCCTATCGCCTGCGCACCTCGCTTCGCATTCCCTCGACGCGTCTAGTGTTGCCGGCTGGCACACGCGGTGTCCTTCTTTCGCCGACCGGTGAATCGCCCGCCATTGTCTTGTGGGACTGCATGACGCCCCAAAGCGCCTGGATCGCCCTGCACGATATGCTCGCGAGTGCTGTGAGCTCTTCGCCTACGCCTGCCACGACCACGCGATCCCGTGGCCGCCATACGCTCCCGGCGATGGACGAAGAGTGGCAGGACCCGTCCTCGGTGGCGCCTACGTCCGTCTCACCAGACTGGGCGGATACGCCACAGCTAAGCGCCGACATTGCTGAGCTCTTTGCTGATGTCCTTTCTGCAGACGAGGCGCTGGGCGATGCGCTACTGGGGCATATCGGTGAGCCATGCACGCTAGTGACGTCTGCGCTAGCGATGATCGAGGCAGGCTTGCGCGATGGAGGGCATGCGGCCTCGGTCGATGTGCGCTGTGTGTGTGCAGGCTATCGTTTGTTGGAGGCTCTCGTGCCATTGCGTCCGAACGAGGTTTGGCAACGCATCCGGTCGACCAATGTGCTGCTGGGCCTCGCTGGCCCTGTGCCGCTTATGGATACCATTATACCAGCCAGTACGTTGGTCCAGTATGAATCGCAGCGTGGCATTCTGCATGGCACCCTTAGCCTGCTGGACTTGCTCTATGCGTTATGGATTCAACTCCAAGCGTCGCAGAGTGCTGATCCGTCGGAATTGGTCCACATTAAAGCAAGTGTTTTGGCTCGGGCCTTGGGATGGCTGGCGGAGGCTGTATGGATGGAGCACCAAGGCTGGCTGTACGAGCATGCGAGTACACGCGCGCAGATTGGTTTGGGATGCATGCGACTTTGGTCGGCGCTCTGGGACGATCCGTGTGTACGCCAAGACGACGCAGATCTAGCGCCGCTGTGTGCTGTGCTCACACGCGTCATTGGCCCGGCTGCGACACCTCTCACGCTCGGCCCTCTTTTGCATGTCCTGGCAGCGGGGGCCCCAGCGATTGATGCCCTGTACCGCACTGGTCATCCCTTTGCGGCGCGGCGGACCGAAGAACTAGTAGAAGCGTGCTTAACGACTGTGAGTCAGTTGGTCGTTTCCACTCCCACGACCAGTGTTCTTCCTACGCTGTTTTTCGGCACAGCGCCAGATGCACGTGGGACACTCGCTAGTGCTGTGCTTGGATACGTCACCGCCGCTGTGCCTGCCTCGCTCGCCATGGCCGCCGCGCATGTCGTGACGGACATGGTATGCACCGCCGGCGACCGCACGATGCGACTGGCTGGGCATGTCGGCTCGACCGACCAAGTGGAGGCAACGTGCCAAGCCCTCGTCCGACTGCTGGAGAATACGTACACAGATGGGCCGCTGCGGTGTGCTGTATGGCACATGCTGGCCGCGCTCGTTGCGACGCAGCCGGCGCTCGCGACGTTACTGCTTACAGGTGCCCACTTAGCCCGCGACGTGACTACCAAGTCGGACCATGTTGTGGCGCCCACCGCATTGGCCGTCGCGATGGACGAGCTGTCGCATGCTGACACGTACTGGGATACCTGCCCGGCGTTGCTTGATGCCCTGTTGCAGTTCCTAACTGAGGCCTGGGCGCATGCCGGTGCGTATCCTGCCGTGTTTGGGGCGTACCAGCGCGATTCAGGTATGTGGGAACGAATCGAGGCGCTCCTCTGCAAGACCACGCCGCCGCCACCGTGCATCGCGGCGTTGGCCGATATGGAAACGAGAGACGACGGTGCGGAGGAAGACGAAGAAGAGATGGCTGTGCACTATGCATTCCGCTTGCAAGCGCAAGCGCGTGCCTTGCGTGTGCTATCGCTCGATGTAGAAGCTGCCTCGGCCGCCGTGCCGAGCAAAGCAGAGGCGCGGCCTGACGCAAGTGTGCGCCGCCTTCTGCACCTGTGCACGGCCGAGCATGGTGCGCGTCTCGCGGCGGTTCTGCGGGATGTGTTTGCCACGTCACCGACATCCATGGCGTACGCGCGTGACGAGCACGTGCGAGAAAGCCTGCCTCACCTGCCGTGGATGAGCTTGCGATGGCCTCCTCGTCGTGACGACTATGATCGGCGACGTACGTATGGACGCTCGTATGTTTATGCGTGGTCGGCCCTCGCGCCTCGTCTGCTTCTGGACGAGCCTGCCGCCGCAGCCCTGGCCATGGACGTGAACCTGACCTGGTCAGTCGTGGATGCTCAGGCAGCTCGGGCGCAGGCATGGACTGCGTGCGTTCGTACTGCCTCTGCTCATTTGCTTGCGCTGGCTGAAACGCAAAGCAGTTCCACGACGAAGTCCTTGCAGCAGGCGCTCGCGCATATCGTGATCGAGGTGGGGCCTTTGGCCTTGCAAGAAGGTCGCACCTCCATAATGGACATGCTCTCTGTACTGATGTGTGCTTCCCATACGGCCGTCACGACCGAGCAGCTGGATGCATGGGCGCACCTTGTTGTCCAGTGGCTCGAGCAGCCGGCGTACACGTTGTCGGCGCTCGCGGGCAATGCAGCGCGCACGTCCTTGGCCGAGCTGTTGCTGGCTGTGGTGACGGCGGTCCAGCGCCAAGACCGCGTATGCAATGCGATGCCAGCGATCCTCGATCACTGCATGGACGCCCTGGCGCAGCTGGATACACTGCTTCCCTACCTGGATGTGCCTACGAGTCCGGAGGCACAGCAGGCTGAGTCGGATTTGGAGGTGCTCGTCGCGATCATCCAGACGTGTCTCACGCCCTCGGCGCATGTGCCGACCAATGCATGGCTTGCGCCGCTCCGGACGACACGGCTTGTGCCTTTTGCTGTGGATGTGCTTGTGCGTGCGCCGCTTTCGGCGCCCAGTGAGCATGTGCATGCCGTGCGTACTCATGTGCGCTTCCTAGCGCCGCTCCTGCGTCTTCTCGAGGCTCTGGCTGCTCAGCCGCTGGCCTGTGAAACGCTCGCGCAGGGCGGCCTTGTACGTGCGCTGTACACGAATACACTGAGTGTGTATCTGGAGAGCGGCACGCTGGATGCTGTGCTGCCTACGGGCGATCCAAACCCTCTTCATGCGTCATGGCTGTGCATTTTACGTACGCTTATCCGGCTGCTGGAGAATGCCGCCGCGGATGTGCAGGTCCACCTGGTCGATACAGATTTACAGGCGTTTGTGCATGTATGTGCGCCGCAACTCCGCCGCGCCTTGTGCCTGTCGCCGTTCAGTGCACGTCCTGATGCCGTGATGCTCGTCGATACGACGCAGTGGGACGAGCTGCGGCTGGTCGTACGACTGGTTCATGCGATGTGGCATGCGAAAGCTATGACGACGGAGCATGTCACCATTCCTCTGCACACCTTGTTCTGGGCGCAGGTGCCCTACTTACTCCAGACACTCGGCTACGTCGCTACGCATCCAGCGGATATGGCTACCTGGCTGGGGTACGAAGGCGACGAGGACCCACTGACCAAGACGGTGTGTGCCCGCGCGCAGGCCGCTGTGGACGACACGTTGGCAACGTTGCTCGCGCTCCTATGGGCACATAGTGAGGCGCACGTCATACTTACATGCGAGCCCCAAGCGTGGCCATCGCCGCCGGCGCTCTTGCAGCCGCATGTCCACGTCACGCCGCATGCCCCTGCGTCTATTGGAACGCTGCTGGAAGTGGCAAGTTTCTGGACAGAGCATGTACGTACGCATCCCGAGCATGTGGAAGCGCTCGAGCAGTGCCTTGGCCTCTGTGCGACGCAAATGCTGGTGTGGACGTATGCACCGCGACGCACGTCGCTGCAGGACGAGGCGCGAGCGCGATGTGAGCAAGCCCAAGCGGAACTGGAAGCGGGTCTAGGCCGCGATTTGGAGGCAGCTGTGCAAGCCGCAGCCGCCCAATGCCCCAGCGCATGGTGGCCCGTCTTGCGTGCCCTCATTGCGCGGTATATGCGCACACGTAGTACATAGACACCTAGGTGGGCTGTACACCTCCACTCCTCCCTCCCTCCACGTTGCTGTCTCCCCCTCTTCCGCATGGCCTCGGCAGCGTCGGCTCCTGTGCCGCGGGTCTCGGCGCGTGTACGTGCGATGCTGGCCGCGCCGCCTGTGCCGGAGGACGTACAAACTGCCTTGCAAACCATGCAGATGATGTATGAGGAAGATCGTTTGCCTGCCGTCTCGTCTCTGCCATCGCGACTTCGGCGTGATAGGCAACGGTACAGCAATGCAGCGACGCACCGCTTCTGTGATGCCCTGGCTGCAGTGGATGCGGCATGTGAGACCGTGCAAGCTGATACGCAATCAGCTCTTGACCGCATTACGGCGACGTATGAGCACATGTCACGCGTGTCGCTAGCATCTCGCGTTTTGGGCGAGCAGGCAGACTCGTTGCGAACGCAAATGTATGTATACGCTAAGACTGACCCTTTAGTGCGGCCACACGAGCCCACCAGGCACTGGCAGAGCAGGTGCTTGCGCGCCTCACACTCACGCCTGATGAAGCTCAGTGCCTGACGGAGGCTGAGGCTCCCATTGATGCGGCGTTCTTTGCCGCAATGGATCGAATTCCCACGATCCTTGAATCGTCCATGTTGCTTGTCGATGCATGCGTTCCCGACGACCCGTCTGCCCTTACATCGAGTACGATCCCCGAGGAGGCGCAGCTGACTAAGGACCTCCGTGAGCGGGCGACGCAGCTGCAGCAGCAAGGGCTTTCACGCTTGGCACGTTGGTGCTCCTCCGAGCTTCGGCAACGTCCATTGGACGGTGCACATGTGAGTGAGACACTTCGGGAAGCGCTGCGTCGGCTGGCCAGTGACGAAGATCGGTTTGAGTACGTACCTGACTTGCTGACCCCCAGCGCGACCATGACAGCGTTTGCAGAGACACGCGCCGGACGCTGGCCTGATGCGTTCCGAGATGCGCTGACACACGGTGCGCAGTCGCGGCCTATCGATATGCACGCCCATGATGCCGTGCGGTACGTGTCGGATATGCTGGCATGGATCCACCAGGCTCTCGCGACCGAGCGCGATATGCTGACCTCACTCTTCCCGACGACCGAGGCAGCGCAGCGCCGTATTGGCGCGCCGCATATGGATGATATGGAGGCGTCCGTAGGCGCTTCTCTGGCCAAATGGCACCGCCGCATACTGGAGCGCAGCTTGGCCGGGTGTGCGTCGCCGTTGCAGCAGCGTGTCCAGCAGACACTGAGCACGGAACGTACGCCTTTGATCCTTCTCCGACTGTACCTTGTCCTGCGTTTCTACCGCGTGACAATGGAACATACCGTCGGCGTAGCCTCGCCTCTTTGTGGGGCTTTGGACGAGTACGTATGTTGTCTACTTACGCAGGCTTTTGTTACTGGCCGATGCCGCTCTCGTACATGCATTGCAGCAAGTTTGCTGGCCTCTCCGATCGGCCCCAACGCTTACTCGTGTGCCAGACGCGTACCCCACCGCCCTCGATACGCTACGAACACTGCTCGAGGCATGTGGACGTGCTGACGAGGAAGCTACGTCTATGTACACTCGGATCACACAGCAGCTTATCGAGCCGCTGCATCACCTCGTTGCCTCCTCACCTACGTCTACACCAGCGCCCGCCCCCACCTCGTCGTGGCTTCGTCCCCGACTGCTGTTCGGTGCGCCGACGCAGCCGAGCGTACAGCCTTGGGACGTGTACACCACGCAGCTGGAAGCATGGCTTCCTCTCGCTCACATCCTCGCACCGTACCAGACGCATGTCCAGGGTCAGTACGAAGCGATTCAGCGCGATGCACTGGATGCGGCACAGCATTTGCTTGCCCTGCATACTGACGAGCTTGTAAAGGCGTCGGGCCTAGCGACGCTCACTGGGCCTGAGCCGCCTCTTGAGGCATTTGCACGCACATGGGCTGCCTTCTGTGCATCGACGCAGCTGCTCCTCGCGCCACGGAGCCTAGATCGCGTGCCTGAAGCGTCGCTACGTCGGGCGATTCATCGCGCGGCGTTGCTGCATGTGGCACAGACGTATACCCAGGCCAAGACGCAATGGCCCACGCTCCCGACGACATCTGACGACGTCTATACTGTACTGGATGTGATGGATATCAAGACGCAGCGCCCGTCTGACGTAGTCCAACAAGTTCTCACGTCTACGGACCAAAGTACATAGGCGCAAGGCGTTCGTACACGCCCAAATCAGACGCGGAGAAGCAGCAGAATACAACCAGATCGACTTGGCGTCCTTCGTCCGTCTGCAGGAACGACTTGACCTGCTCGAGCACAGCGTGCGTTGCATCCTCGATCGGGTAGCCGTACACGCCTGTGGAGATCGAAGGGAAAGCCTGTGGTCAGCCAAAGGGGCGGGACGCAGGCTACGTACCACTGTACGCCATTGGTGCTGTACGGCCTGCTGGAGGCTGTGACGGTAGGCTGCCTGAAGCAAGGTACGTGCTTGTGCCGGTGAATGCTGGCTGTAAATCGGGCCGACGGTATGAATCACGCCCTTGCAGGGCAATTGGTACGCCTGCGTCGACTTGGCCTCGCCCGTCTCGCAGCCACGCAACTGACGGCACTCTTCGAGGAAGCGTGGATCGTTGGCGGCTTTGTGGATCGCGCCATCGACTGTAGGTCAGTTGCGAAGCGTATACGTACCGCCCCCACCACCAAGCAAGGTCTTGTTCGCCGCATTCACAATGGCATCCACTTCCACTGCCTGTGAGTCGTGACGTACATACACTTTGTAATGTCCCTGTATGTTAGCATACGGATGCATACCCGCAGTACAGCGAGATTTTCTTCGCGAGCGCGTTTGCAAACGGCAACGGCTTCAATTGACGTAGTCCCACTACCATGAGTATAAAGGTATGCCCGCCGCGCCGCCGCCGCACGGATGTGGAGTGCGGCGGGGGCAGCAGCAGCAGCGGCGGAGTGACCTCGCTTAACGCCTATACAGGACATCGCCCAGCGCCGCCGCCTTCTCTTTCGTTCCTAGTGAAAATGAGCGCACCACAGCAGCAGGTATATATCCAGCAGGCGCCGCCGCAGCAATCGGTGCTCTCTAAGCGTACGTACAACATCCACTCACACTTAGTCGGCATGGGCGCTGTCATGGGCTCGCTTGTCGGCCTGACCATTGGATTCATCGGTGGCGGTTTCCAGATCCTTCGGTATGTGCCATGCCAAGCTTACCTCTAGCGCGGGTCCGGGTCCCCGTGGCGTCATGGGCACGCTCGCTCAATATATGCTGTCGTCGGGCGCTACATTCGGCTTCTTCATGTCGATCGGTTCGGTGATTCGCACAGAGTCGCTGCCGAGCTCCCAGGAGCAACGCTGGCGTGCTGCCTATCGCGCGCACGGCGTGCGTATTGCTCGTGCCGCGCACCAGCATGCGTAAAAGAGTGTGTAGGTAATAGGCATCTACATCAAAACTAGGCTACACGGCGAAGACGCGCTTGAATAAAGCGCCGCTCCATCACGGCGCCCGTCTTGCGGTTCGTATTGGTCTTTACGACTTCCTCCACGTCGCCAGCCAGGCCGCCGACACGGTGGACGAGCTGCTCGACCTCGTCGCGCGCAAAGAAGTAGGCCATCGTATGATCGCCACGGCGGTACCAATCGTGCGAGTCACTTAGCAGGCTGGGCTCAGCCCACTGCGCGTCCTTGCGGGTATGAAATCGTAGCTGTGCGAGATCCGCTCGTGCATAGTCGCGGAATACGATAGTGGCTCCGACAGGCAGAGCTTGCACGAGCGAGCGTAGGACTGCCTCATGCTCGTGCGGCGGAATAGCAGAGAGGACAAAGATGAGCGAGAGTGTCGACACAGGCGGCCACGATGGTCGCTGTGCGAGGTGGGACGCCAGTACGCCGTCAGTGCGATCGCGGACGAGATCATAGACAAACGCATTGACACGATCTGGTGTATACTGTGGATGCTTTTCAACCAAGCCCACTGCACGCGGCGAAAAGTCACAACAGTGCACACGCAACGCTTCGTTTTTTTCCAGGAGGGGGTACACGGTATTCCCCACACCGCATCCAACTTCAAGGAGGACAGGTGCGTCGTCCCCGGCTCCAACAAGGTCCGGCGCATCCTGCCTCAACTCATCGAATTCGCGGTCGGTCCAGTGCCGGTCTTTGAAGAACCGATCTTCATGTGCTTTGTAGAACTTGTCCCAATTCTTACTAGCTTCGCGCTGTGTCTTCTCCACCATAAAGGTAGTGCTCACGCGCCGATTCTGCGCGAGGATTGCTTGTGCATCCTGGGAAGCACCCGGCATAGGCGAAGACGGTGCAGGCGTATTCCCAGGAATAGCACGGGCCTCGTCTCCTGGTGTCAGTGTTGCAGCCCCCGACATTGTTCGTGCCTTCGCCAAGTGGAGGAGGTTGGCGTGGCCTAGTCTGGTCGACACGCGCGCTTGCTGTTGCTGCTGCCGCCGCCGCCAGCCGCCGACCACGTGGCGAAAGTGTTTGGTCGTCTTTCTCTACCATGGCAGCCATGGCGCGTGAGACGTCTGCGTTTGGCGGACGGTCGACACGCGAGCCAGAGCTGCTTCTAGAGGACTCTGTGGTGCGTGTACGCCAACTGATCCCTTCCCTCCCGCCGTCCGTCGTCGGCGCATTGCAAGCTGATGCGTATGCGTCGCCGAGTGTCGGTGGATTGGACCGTGACACAGACTACGCGTACTGTGCTACGAGTGAATACTGCTACGTATGGCGCTCCTCAAGCGCTACGCCCACATGTTATACCTTCCCTGTACCACCTTCCTCGTCGGCGCAAGCGCTGCCACACTGTGTCTTCCTTCCCCGCCCGCTGAATTCGAGTGCAGAGCCGGCGCTGATGCTGTGTAGCAAACATGGCGATGTCGTGTACTGGGACACAGTGAGTGATGCATTCACGGCGCAGGCAGCGTCTTCGTCGACCAAGACGGCGCACTTGACGCTGAGCGACGGCGAGGTGGTGACCACGGCTACACGTATGGATGCGAGTCAGGTGCTTCTCGGTACATCGCATTCGCGTCTCTTCCGCGTGCATGTATTTGTACTCCATGGCCACTCGCAACTGCAATCTCATCTTATCACGGAATCGCGAGGTCTGCTGGGCCGCTGGTTTGGTGGCTCGCATGCCGCGGGTGATTCGCATGTGGCCGTGCACTCGTTGGTTGTCACACCGCCTACCAGCGATGGTGTAAGTACGGTACTCGCTGTGAGTGCACATGGCATGCAAGTATGGAGTGTCCCGCTGATCAAGGGTACGAGTGCTGCCGGCTCGCCTCGTCTCTTGCATGCGGATACGGGCATCCACAAAACGCTTGCCAGTCGTATTTTGTACGCTCGTGGCCAGCGCTACAGCGCCGCGGATGCGAACCGCATTGCGCTTGCGGATGCCGCGTACATGGCACGCGAACATGCGTGTGTGTTGCTCTATATTGATCGAACGCGTACTTCGGCCTCGTACGGCTTGGCGATTGTCGATATGCCCACCGAGTCAGCGACGACACAGACTGTGCGTCGTCTGCTTCCGCTGCATTACGAGCAGGCCGAGGACCCACGGCCTTCGAGCATGCCACGTCTCCATGTATCTTCGTCGAAGCCGAGCGTGGCGTTTGTGACGTTTAGCGGCGCGGTCGTTGCGCAATTGCTAGCCGATCCATGTGGTTCCGATGAAGTGCTCAAGTTGCGGCATGGCGCCGATCGATTCCTAGGTGCATGCCTGCCGAGCGATACATCACATGTGCGATGGACCGCATTGACGTCCTATAGTGGCTTGCTGTTCCTTGATATCGACGTCGCACGCGCGCAGCAGCATGCCTTGGACGAGGAGCCGACATCGCCACGTGCCTTGGAAGCACAGGCAGAACGATTGCAGGAGCATCTAGAGCGTGCCGTGTGGTTTGAAGACGAGACGAATCCATTGCAGCTCGATGCGCTGCCGGATCATTTGGATACGGTGCTGCTGGAGCAGGGCGTCGTGCGCATGAGTGAGGCCATTCTGGCCAGCCGTTTGACATGCATGCCAGCGACGATTGATTTGCGGACACAGCTCGCGCAGCGTGTTGTGTGTGCAGAGCGCCTTGTCCAGGTGCTGGGCCGGAACGGGTACTGGGCGCCCCTGTCTATCGGCGTGCGTGCCCAAGTGCGTGCCAAGGCTGAGCTGGTAGCCGGCGCAAGCGACATGTGGCGTTTGTACGATGCAGAGACGCGTATGCCCATCTTGGCGTCGGCCATCCAGAGCGTGCTGGGCGACGCACAGGAACGCACATTCTTTGAGCGGGAGTTGGTGCGCATAACCGATGTGCTGGCCGCGATGCAAGCGCAGCTTCGACCGTCGAATGCTGTCGCAGCTACGCGCTTGGTTCTCGCATTGTATTTGGGCGCTATGCGTTTCCGTGCCGAGCACATGGATCTGTACCAACTCCCATCCATCCCGGCCATGTCGCATATCCCATGGTACGCCACGGCGACGTGGACCGACTTGCTGGAGTCGCTCTTTGACGCTGCGCAAACGCGTTTGTCGACGTCCAAGGACCCGCATGTGGAGACAGAGGCACGAACGCAGCTGTGTGCGCTGGCCGAAGGGGCGCTGCATGCGTACGAAGCGCGCCTGGCGTGTCTTGCCCATGACGAAGACGCGCGTCATGCTGTGCAAGCACAGTTTGATCGCACGCGCCCTGCATTGCTCCATCCGCTCTTGCATATGGGACGTGCTGATAAGGCGTATGCACTTGCCGAGCAGCACCGCGACTTTGCGACACTTGTTGCGCTGTGCTTTGATCAGGGGCCTAGTGATACCAAGCGCGCGAAGCATGCGCATCCCTCCACGCCGGCCCTTGCAGCGAAAGATGTGCGTGTCGAGCAGTATTTGGACACGTACGGTATGGCGTTTGCGACGGAGCTGTACCAGTACTATATTCAGCATGGCGCTACGCGCCGTTTGCTGGAGCCGCAACCCGAGCATGCGGCGTTGGTCACGCAGTTCCTTGCGGCACACCCAGAGCATGCACGCATTGCCTGGCTGCATGATGTAGCGCAAGGCTCGTTTGCGCAGGCCAGCGCTACGCTTACGCAGTGTGCGTCGCGAGAGCAGGAAAGTATCGAGGCGAAGCAGCAGTGCCTGAGCCTCGGCAAGTTGATGCATTTGGCCTCGCTTACGTCGATGAACGAGGTGCAGACACAGGCCGAGCAGACGGTGCTCGAGGCCTGGGACGACCAGTTGGATCTCGTGCATGTGCAAACGCGGCTGAAGCGGCGGTGGGACGAGGCGGCTATGCTGCCAGACGCACCAGCGCCAGAAGCGCAGGCAGACTATCTCGTGCAGATGATCGCGCCGCACTTGGGCGAGCAGCGTCCTGCGCTGCGAACCCTGTTTGTCACGCTCGCAGCGCAGGTCGTGCAAGGCCATGTCGTGCAGGCCGAAGACATGATGGAACTGCTCACCCTGCCAGAGCGCGCCTTTGCTGCGCCGCAGGATATGCCTCTGACTGACTTTGCGATGGCCGCGCAGGTCTTGGTACGCACGTCGATGCCGGCAGCCCGTCGCGAGGCTGCGCGTATGATGTTGTGGCGCCGTCTGTATCTGCTCGATGACTGGTACGCACTCAGTGAGACCGCGCAGCTCAGTGATGAGCAAGTTCTAACGCTGGTCCGTGGCACGGCGGCCTTCCATACCGTGAAAAATGTGCTCGCGGACGCTAGTACCGCCTCGCTTTTAGCGTCGCCGGACGTCGTGGCAGCCTCGTCTCTGCCCCCACGCGACGCCCTCTCAGAACGATTCCCAGGCCTGCCGGCCGAGCAACTTGATTCGATGTATACGGCATACGAAGACGAAACGCATGCATTGCAGCAGATGGTCCGTGAGACGAAACTCTCGGCGTTCTTTGCGCGCATCGTCGCACTTTCTGCCGATGCAACAGCGGAGTCTGCGCCCCCCCCTACCTCTGCGGTGGATCAAGAGATGGCCGATGGCAGTACAGACGAAACGATGCCAGGAGCCGCATCCGTGGCGATGTTAACATAGCGCCTATCTACTGTAGCACACGAGCTATTCACTTACATACGCGACCGCTTCATCTGCGTCATTTGCGCCTTGCGTTGGTTTCGTCGCTTGGCCACTTCCTTGCGCTTCGCCTGCTCAGCAGGCGTCAGCTTCTCAAACTTTTCCTTTTGCAGCCGAAGACGCTCTTCCTCCGCTGCCTCCTCCAACTCGGCCTTGCGGTCACGCGTAAGCACCTCTTCCAGCGCGGCCTGGGCATCCGCGCGCGTCTTCTTGAGGGCCGTGTGGGTCTCTGGACGCAGCGCAAGAATCGTCGAGCGGCCGGACGACGTAAGGTACAGCGCATCGACCAAGTCGAGGGCTAGCTTGAGCAGCTCCAACGACGTCTCCGCCTGCCTCTGCGTACGTGGCAGACGCATTGTCAGCTCCAAACGCTCGACGCGCTCCTGATCCAAGTGTGGGTACAACGGGCGCACATGTGGCTGGTCCGTGAACACTAAACTTTCCAAGAAGAGGCCTGCAGGGCCATTGAGCGCCTCTGTAATGCCAAGAGCACGACGCTGGTCGTCACCACGTTGGCCCACTTCGCCGAGCCACCGGTCAGTAATGTTGCCTGACTCGGAGGCAATCGCGAACCGTTCGTCCAAATCACGCGACGCACTAGCATTCGCAGCGTCAGCAACTCGCGCAAACAGCATATCGTAGCGGTCGTAACGCACTTCGCGCAGCTTGTACTTGCTAATCAAGGCAAACACACCACCATTCACACGCGGCGCTTTGGGCAACGTAAAGGTCAGTGTGACATTGTCCGAAGCGAGCCAGGGCCGCGCAGGTAGCATGAGCATATCATACAGCATAGATACGAGAATGCGGAGCGGATCTTGCCATGGGCGCAGTGATACCGTGGCATGCAGCGTATCCACGCCTCGGCGGCCTGTTGCGAAAAGGCACGCCTCATCCGATCCGTTCCACATGAGCTTAGGCTCCGCAGACGTTGCATCAATGCCGACCTGCGCAAACTCCTTACGCAGATACTCTCCATACACCTTACTCCATGCAGCCATGCGCTGCTTGTTCAGCAAGTGGCCCAGCGTGGCAAAGACGATGTACACGACCACGACGCCCAGTACAATACCCTGAATGCGGAACAGCTTGGGATGGAAAGCCAAGTCAATATTACCGATTTTTCCGGTCCACAGGGCAGGGCCCTTGTCCTTGTTCAGCTCCATCGCAGGACGCCATACTTGCGACACGCGCTGCAAAAACCTTTCCATGCTCAGCGTCGTCTCGAAGCTCTCCACGTTGCAGTGCTGGTTACGCGACGACACTGGGACGCACGTGGCATCGGCCGAACACGTGGAGGCACGTACGCAAGGGGACACTGCAGGCGCGAGGCGAGGTCAGGGAAGCTGACAGCCAGGCAGTCATCAAAGCCCCACCCCGCCCGTCGTGGCGGCGGGATAGTCATAGAGAGCGAGCGGGCGTAGATGGCCTACGCACATAGAAATGCTATATGATTTGCTATGGATCATGGTACATAGAAAGGCATGGACTGCCTAGATCCCTTTCACCCATGACATAAGCTAGGTAGCGTTGGGCTTGCTCGCTGGCCCCGGCGGCCAGGCGCCTGCCGGAAAGTGGAGTAGGGCTGTCGCGCCACCCATCCTCTCCATCCTTTCCACGACCACAAGCTGGACACTGGTGGTTCTGTCCCAGTACCAACGTCATTAGCTTGTATTTCTCGTTGTTGGAAAAGCGTCGTGTCTTTGCTATTCACAGCCTCGGGCCGTCTCTGGACTGATAGCATTGGCTCATTTTGGCGCTGACATTCGTGTGCCAACTACGTGACGCTGCCCTGTGAAGCAGACCATTTTCACTACTGAACTACATCAACGCCATGGACACTCAAGACGTTGGCATGAGCGTTGCAGACCCTCTCACTGCCGATGAGGGCGTGCATGCGCTTGCGCGTATTAGCGTCATGGACCACAAAGCGTTCGCGGACAAGTACCTTGCGGACTTGGGGCAGGAGGAGGCCGATTTTCAGGTATGCCACTGGCCGATCAAGTCATGGCATGCCCTGGACAAGCGCATCACAGGCCCCGAGTTTGAGTGCGGTGGCCATCGCTGGCGCATTTTGCTTTTCCCCTTTGGCAACTCGAATGGCCAGCCGTACGATATGGTGTCGGTGTACTTGGACTACGCGGACAACCAGAATACACCGGAAGGATGGCATGCATGTGCCCAGTTCGCTCTTGTAATCTCGAACCCGAACGATCCGACATTGTTCTCGACCAGCCAAGCCCACCATCGTTTCACGGCCGAGGAGATGGACTGGGGTTTCACGCGGTTCAATGAATTCCGTAAGCTCGCTGTGCCGCTGGACAACCGTACGCGTCCCATCATTGAGGATGATCAGGCGGTCGTGTCGGCGTACGTGCGTGTGCTCAAGGACCCCACAGGCGTGCTGTGGCACAACTTTATCAACTACGACTCGAAGAAGGAGACGGGCTATGTCGGTATGAAGAACCAAGGTGCGACTTGCTATATGAACTCGCTCCTGCAGTCGCTCTACTTTACGAACTACTACCGCCGTGCTGTGTACCAGATCCCAACGGAGAATGATGTGCCCACGGACAGTGTCGCATATGCTCTGCAGCGTGTGTTTTACCAGCTGCAGACGTCCAACTTGCCTGTGGGAACCACGGAACTGACCAAGTCCTTTGGCTGGAAGTCGCTCGACTCGTTCCTGCAGCATGACGTGCAGGAATTTAACCGTGTCCTTCAGGAGAAGTTGGAAGAAAAGATGAAGGGCACAGCAGCGGACGGCGCCATCACGAATTTGTTTGTTGGCAAGATGAAGAGTTTCCTGCGATGCGTGAATGTAGACTTTGAATCGTCGCGTTCGGAAGACTTTTATGATATCCAGCTGAACGTGAAGGGTATGTCCAACCTGGAGCAGTCGTTCTGGGACTATATCCAAACAGAAATGCTGGAAGGCGACAACAAGTACTTCGCAGAAGGATACGGCTTGCAAGACGCAGAGAAGGGCGTGATTTTTGAAAAGTTCCCGCCTGTGCTGCACCTGCAGCTCAAGCGCTTTGAATACGATATGGAGAAGGATATGATGGTCAAAATCAACGATCGACATGAATTCCCACTGGAAATTGATTTGAAGCCGTTCCTGATCAAGGAGGCACAAAGCGAGCCTTGGGTGTACAAACTGCACGGTGTGTTGGTGCACTCAGGTGATTTGCACGGCGGCCACTACTTTGCCCTTATCAAACCAGAGCGTGACAGCAATTGGTTCAAGTTTGATGATGACCGTGTGACACCGGCCACATTGAAAGAAGTGCTGGAGGACAACTTTGGTGGGGAGATGATGCCGACCAACGGAGCGCAGCGTCAGTTCGCGGCCACTGCCCCAGTGCGCGCTATGAAGCGCTTCACCAATGCGTATATGCTTGTATATGTGCGTGAGTCGAAAATGGACTCGGTGCTCAAGCCTATCCAAGAGGTGGACACGCCTATGCACCTGCGCAATCGACTGGAGGAAGAGCGTGTTGAGATGGAGGCGCGTCGTCGCGAGCGGGAGGAGCAGCATTTGTACTTGACGACCAAGGTGGTGACAGAAGAGCTTATCCGACAGCACCAGGGCTTTGACTTGGCTACGTTTGACGATCGCATGGGCCGCCCGACCGAGTTGCCGACGTTCCGTGTGTTGAAGAACGAGCCGTTTGTCAGTTTCAAGACACGCTTGGCACAGCACTTTAATGTACCGGACCACTTGATGCGGCTGTGGGTGCTGGTGAACCGCCAGAACAAGACTGTGCGTCCTGATGCCGTGGTGCCGGAGAACGATCCGAACTTAACGCTGGAGATGGTACGTGATCGAATGGCGTCTAGGCAGCACGACCTGCGTCTCTTTGTCGAGATGCTGGACCCCGATAGTTTGGCCATGACGCATTTCGACGCGTCGACGCCTGGCAATTCGATCATGATCTTCCTCAAGTACTTTGATACGTCGCGGCAGACGTTGTTGGGCGTTTCGCGGATGTATGTCCAGCGCCAGATGAAAGTTGCGGATCTTGTGCCTACCATCAATGAGCTGATGCGCTGGCCACCGACGACGCAGGTCAAGCTGTTTGAAGAGATCAAGCCAGGTATGATTGAGTTGCTGAAGCCAAAGGCAACATTTGTGCAAAGTGAAATCCAGGACGGTGATGTGATTTGTTTCCAGATTGAGCTCTCGGAGAAAGACGCTAACGACTATGAGATGCAGCAGCTGTACTCCAATCCCATCCAGTTCTACGACTTTTTGCAGAACCAGGTGCGGCTTTTGCTCAAGCCGCGCTACGAGGATGCACCGTGCCAAACGGAATTTGAGCTCACGCTGAGCAAGAAGATGACATACGACATGCTGGCTACCAAGGTCAGTGAGCGCCTAAAACAGGATCCATTGAAGCTCCGGTTCACGGCGGCGAACGGCCCGAATGGCACGCCCAAGACGGTGCTGAAACGCTCGGCGAACCAGACAGTGAACGAGATTATTCAGACGAGCTATCTGCAGGGCTCTGCGAGTCTGTTGTACTATGAGATGCTCGATGTGAGTATTATTGAGCTCGAGACGAAGCGTTCGCTCAAAGTCGTGTGGATGGGTGCATTCAACAAGGAAGAGGCGCAACCGCATTCGTTCCTGCTGCCCAAGACGGCGACGATCCATGAGCTAAGTGACCAGCTGGCGAAGCTCGTGACGCTGCGTCCTGAGGAGACAGGCAAGATCCGCATCTTTGAGTCAGCGGCGCTGGGCAAGCAGCAGCGTGAGCTGCATTCGTTCGATACAATCAACAGCATTCCCGATGGGACGGAGCTCTTTGCCGAGGAAATCTGGCCTGAGGAGCTGGCGCTCGGCGAAGACAAGAAGCTCGTGCAAGTATGTCACTTTACGAAGGACATTGCGCGGACGCATAGTGTGCCATTCCGCTTTGTGCTGAAGCAGGGCGAGCGTTTCGCCGAGACGGCTCAGCGACTGCAGCAGCGTATGGATGTTCCAGAGAAGGAGTTTGCCAAGTACCGCTTTGCGCTCATCCAACTGAGCCAGTTCAAGCAGCCGACATACCTCGAGGATGATGACGTGCTGTTTGAGCACAAGTTCCAGCCTGACGACATTCTCGGTGTGGACCACATCGATAAGACAGGCCGCTCCAACCGGTACAATACATCAGCGGCCCAGGACCGTGGCATTCGTATTCGCAGCTAACGCGATGAGCAGGGTATACAAATTAAATACCTGCTACTGTCAGGCAGGGTAGGCTCTACATAGAAAACCAAGACACTTGGTACGTGGACCTTGACTATGGCAATGTGGCTTGCAGATGCGCCTGCACCGACGCACGGAAGACGGCGCTAATATCAGGGCGTTCGCCAAAGTACGCGAGAAGCAGCGCAGATGGCAGCGTAAAGGTCGGCAGGCCTTGGCGAGCTGTCGGCCCACTCTTCACCGTGCCCACTTCCTTGCCGTTGATCTGCAACGAGAGCATGTACATAGACGACGCATCACGCTGGACAATCAAGTCGAGAGTCTGGCCGCGCGAGATCTTGGAGCGTGGGAACAGCCCTTTAAAGTCGCGCAGGTTGTGTGCGAGCATCTCTTCCGCCTCGTCGGTCATTTGGTACACGTTTTCGGGCGTACGTGCATCCTTGGCACGCGTATTGATCGTGCGCACAAAGCCATCTCGCAAATGATTCAAATCCGTGGCACGGACTGGCACCACGCGAATGGCACAAGTCACACCTGACTCAAGCCATGAACGAACCTGCTCCTCCAGCGGTACCTCGCCCATTTTACACTGCGCCTGCGCAGCTGGGAGTGCATCTTCTTCAACATATAGCCCGGCGACGTAGACGTACATGTTCAAGAACGTCACAGTACGCACGCCCATACCTACCAGGCGCAATGGCTTGCCATGCGTATTGATGCTTGTCTCATCCGCTTGGAGATACGCGTGCATAGGCAAAGACGACTTGGTCTCGGTGACCATGCGGTCCATCGGCGCCTCCAAGACCAAGGGCGAGGTCGTCATCCACGCAGCCACGCCCAGTCCAAGAGCTACGGTCGGCCAAACCCATGCACGAGTATGCATCGCAACAGGCCGTGTGGACAAAAAGCGGCTACCAAGCCGAGACGAACGGCTCTGCGTCCCACGAATCGCACGTATAGATCGCAAGAGAGACATGGTGGGAAGCACGCGTTCCTCGTCACGCACGGCCGCCGGGGGGTCTCGGTGGCTGGCCACATCGCCACGTGGCTCAAGTGTGCACGGGCGTAGACGTTCGCTGAGGTGGAAGACGATCTCGCGTTGCCTCCATCCTTGGACACGCGATGCCTTTCACACCCGATTCGGAACTGGACTTGGCGTTCTCAGCGGACCTTATCCCCGCGGAACTCAACGAAAAGGTGGCGGCCCACCAACTTCACGTACGTATGCAATGTGCTCATGTATGAGATTCGTCCTCTGGCCTCCACGGACTATGCGCGTGGCCATATCAAGGTTCTGGGCTCACTCACGACGGTAGCAGACCCTGGCGAGGCTGCATGGAAAGAGCGCTTTGAGGAGCTAGCACGCTCAAAGTCGTCGGCAAGCAAGTACTTTGTCGTGGTGATCGTGTCCAAGGAGACCGACGAGCTTGTGGCTACAGGCACGGTCTTCTTGGAGCCCAAGTTTCTACGCTCGCTTGCTTCAGCAGCGCACATTGAGGACATTGCTGTGGATAATTTGATGCAGGGCAAGGGACTTGGAAAAGTCCTTATTGCGACGCTCACGGCACTGAGTAAGCAGGCAGGCGCGTACAAGACGCTGCTGGACTGCAGTAACGACAACGTAGCGTTCTACGAGAAATGCGGCTACGAAGTGAAGGGCGTCGAAATGGCCAAGTACAATGTGTAGACAGGTAGTTATTTTACCAAGAAATTGTGGACGTCGCGCATAAATTCGTTGGGCTTTTCCGCATGACACCAATGGCCCGTTGGCATCGTGGTAAGTTCCATGTGGGGGAAGTATGCCTTGCAGAGCGGGAGATTGCGGCGGTTAATGTACTTGCTCTTCTCGCCCTTGACAAAGAGGGTGCGACCCTCCCACTGCCTCTCTGGTGGTGACGAATCGTCTTTCGGCGGTGCATACGGGAAATAGCCAATCTCGGACAATGAGCGAATGAGAATGTCGACGGGGATCCGGAAATGCATTGCATCACCATCGCGTTCCAGGTTGGTCAGTAGGAACTGGCGCACAGACAAGGTGGGTTCGATTTTTTGGAGGACTTTGTCCGCCTCACTGCGTGACTTGACGTTCATCTTGTTGATCTCGGCCATGCAGCGTGCATACTCCATAAACTCAGGCGAGATAGGCCCTTCGGCTGGCGACATGTCCACGCTAATCAGGTGCGACAGCATGTGGTCCGGTAGGTTGGGGTCCAGGGCCATGGCCATCACTACTTTTCCACCCATGGAATGGCCAATAAGAGTCATGTCTGAAAGGTTTTTATCGTCAAAGAACTTGCGCACATCACTGGCCATATCGAGGTACGACATGCTTTCGGCATGAGGCGACATGCCGTGGTTACGCAGATCCAACGTATACACAGGCACACCAAAGCTCTTAGTCATGGATTTCGCCAGGGAGCGCCAGTTCTGCTTTGAGCCATACAAGCCATGACAAATGACGAGGCCCTTAGTATGTTTAGCGACAGCTTTGTGTGACGCCGGAGGCTCAAAGCATTCGTACGCCAGCTCCAGTGGTTCCCGTGCACGTGTACTCTGGTGGAACAGACGAGTAGATGGCTGGACGCGGGGAAGCGTACGCCAAGGAGCCAACCGGAAGCACGACAGCATTTGAAGGCGTGGATGGTGGATAGAGAGGACGCACACGCGAATCAGGTGGAGGTAGCAAACAGGTGGGACAGACTTGAAGGAAAATCTACATACATTCAATAAGGCGGACCTACAAAGGGTACGAAGTAGCACCTCTACTAGTGCGAGACCATAGCAAGGTAGAAAAGAAAACATGTACTGTGAAAGTCCTTACCACACAGGGTCGATACCGGTGCACTCACGGCAGTAGGTGTAGTGCTCAGCACTCTTGTCAGTGCAGCCAGCCAGGCCGAAACGCATGAAGCAGTCGACGTACGACTTGGCACACAGGTAGCACACATCGTTGGTGTCACGCTGAGCCGACTCGTTAGCGAGAACGACGGAAAGCAGGGCAAAGAGAGTGAATAGGGCCAGGTAGAACTTCATGGTGTTGAATGGGGAAGCGGAACGCGGCCGCGGCGTGCTATCGGAGCGTGCCTCTTTCATCACGTTCCACATCGGCCGAAGAGGCACCCAACCAGAAATAGAGGGTCTTAGCGCTCCAAAGTACCTTGATTGGTATCTGCACGCGGAGTGGCCCTGAAGCGTGACAATCGAACGCAGCATCGTGCCCTGAACGTAGGCAAAAGTCCGATGCTTGAACCTAGGAGAGACGCCAGTGCGTCTAGAGGGTCATCCATAGATAGCGTGTCTCGCCACCGAGCGCCATCGGAGACGTCAAGAAGCGGCACCAAAGCTCTTCAGGCACCAGGTGTGTATACCATACCCTCCGAACATGTGGACAAGATTGTCTCTCGACCTACCTCGCGGCAAAGCTCTGTAAATACCGTTGTCCGACCGGGCCATATACCCCGCGCTGAGCTGAAAACTGTACATACTTACACCGGCGCCAACGGCAACTTGACTGTGCAGTACGTATTAAGGAACGACTGACAGTAGCTTGCATACACCACCCCAACTTTCACCGACATACATGGGTGGCTCAAAGAAACGTGGCCGTGGTGCTATGGTCGGCCGTGTTGTATTACGCTGCTCGGAAAAGACACATGCTACAGAGATTCGTATTAAGCTGAAATCGGTGGTGTCCATCTTAGCGCCTAAAAATACACAGGCAACACAAGGGGACACACCGAACTTTGCTGGCATGGCGCCGTCCACAGTCTCCACTTCCGCTCGTGAACTGGTACTAGTCCAGCTGGAAAAGCGTTTGGAGCCAGGCACAGCGCTGTACCGATCGCGGGAAGGTGTTCCACCGCAAAAAAATCTATCGGGGAGATTGGATCGCGCGGGTTTTTACGAATGGATGTTTCACTTTGATATCCCTGCAGAAAGCCCAGGCAAAAGCTCACTGCCTGGCGGGTTTCCAGGAGTCGGTACCTACTATCCCTCCAGTTACGTGTTGGAAAGCGATCCAATCAAAGGCAAGAAGGAAGAGTGGGCGAGCGTGAAATGGTACCTGAAACTAACGGTTGAACGCTCAGGACTCTTTCGTTCGAATGATCGCATGCTTGTACCGTTCATCTATCTTCCGCCACCACCAGAGACGATCTGCCCGCTTCTTCTCCGCCGCCAAGCGCTCTCGGCCCAAATCCAAAGTGTGATCCAAAGGACTCAGGGCACGATGACATTGCCGCCGAATTCCGTTGAGCCTGCAAGCAAATGGAAGACGCACCATGTCGTACTGAGGCAGGAAGCCCTGGGCAAGCCTATCAAACGCTCGTTGGTCGATAAAATGTTTGGGTCGAACAAGCAGAAAGAGGAGCGGTGGGCGATTTCCCTGCCGGGCAATCCGATCTCCGTTTTTGCACTGCGCTCAGTCGTGCCATTTGTCCTTACGTTGGTACACAGTGCTGGGATGCCCTTAGTCGTTCATCCCATGGTATCGCTTGTGCAAAAAGTGCATCTGCGTGCCCGTTCCAACGCAGCTCATACCCAGTACATTTGTCATGCGAAAATGCAGACGATGCCGCTGAGTAAGGGAGGACTGCAGCAATGGTTCGGATGGATCCAGTTCCCTGGCTGGTGCAGTCCGTCGTTCGATAATCACCTGCTAGGCTTGGAGTACTTTTTGCAGATCAAGCCCCTGCGTACGCCTGAAGCGCATGTGTTGCAGAATATTCCGATTGGATTGTACTGTGCGCCTCCCAAACTCATTCAGAATGCGGCTGCGAAAGCCTCGACGACGTCTGCAGCGTCAGACTTTTCATCTTGGACGTCCCCCCGGTCGTCACAGGTTACCATGCCATCAAGACTGACAAGCGATAATGAGAGTGTGGCTAGTACAGGCGCGAGCTCGTCCCGCGTGTCCGTATCGATGCCTGCGTCGCCCGCGTCGTCGCGACGAACTTCTCAATCGGCTCTGCGGACGTCGCGGCCTGTCCCACCCATTCCAAGCGATACATCACCAAGGAACGACACAGAGGCCACTGAGGCAGGAGGTATATCTACACCAGAGACAGCTGGGAATGATCTCCCCGCACCATCGTCTATGTTGCAATCGGTGGCGACGTCAGAATCACTTCAGCGACCTGTTCCTCCCTTGCCCACCGAGTCCGACACGCCTGAGACGACAAGCGTCAGTGACATTGCATCCATGGCTGGTAACGGCGCCGATGTGGATACGACTAGTGAAACGTCGAGTGCACATTCGCGATACGGACAGATAGCGACCCAGCCGGTGGATGAGACAGCAATGCTGCCGCCGATTCCTGACTACACACCTCGCGACGGTCTGATCCATGACGCTGGGCCATTGACACAAGAGCAAGAGCAGGCATGGACTATGGATATTTTGGCGAATGCCTTTAGTGAGGACGAAATGGCAGCAGGCTTTGACTTGCCGCCTTCCTACTTTGAGGCGACAGGCATCCGGGACAATGAAGAGGCCTAGATGTAGATCACGTGCATAAGAGCAAAGAGGGAATAAACAGACCTCTCGATGGTCTTCCGCATACTACGACATGCACCCTAGTCAGGCGCTGGCAGCACGCTGCTAGGGCCGCTAGGATAGGCTTGCCTAGTATCCCCATTTCTTCTTTCGATGTGATTTTCAGCTCAAAGGCCGCTGATACTCGCCTTCATGCTGCATTGCAGTCCTGCGAGTGGGAAGGTCCGCGTACGCCTCTTTTCTTGTTTCTGTGTAGAGACAGCTAGGCATTTGCGCAACGAATGGGATATGTGTGCATAGTACCGGTATGGTACACGTTCTGAGGATGCAGCACCTCCTACAGCTCTTGCTGGGCGAGTGGCGTAAGGCCCTGAGGTTGACCTGCACCAGAAATGACTCTTACGCAGTAGCCTGGTATGGTGCTTTCCCCGACTATGTCGCTCGGAGACACATGCTAGGAGTGCGAGCGGAGATTGGAATCAGGTCTACTTGATGGAGCCTGTATATTTAGAGCGTGGTAACTATGTGCAGATTTGACACCCTGATGTTGTTCAGATGCATAGTTGACGAGGCATTGCCTCCCAAGAAACAGGTCGCTTGGGGAACTAAGCTTGAGTGCAATCAGTGGCGCCTCTATGTAGGGAAAACTCGACGCGAGACTACTCTTGAGCTGAGGATTTCATCCATCGAACAATGTGTAAGATGTACCATAGCAAATTAGGTGCCTATGTGAAAATTGGACTAAAAATAGGCCATGTCTGGGACTTGAATCGTCAAGTGCGGAACAGACAATACTAATTCCTGGCATTCGTCTTAAGATCGTTCTTGAGCTTTCGATCACCCATGCCGAAGGTTTGGCCCAACAGATGCACGATAGCAGCACGCAATGAATCAAGGCCCTCAAGATCCACGCGGGGGTCTGACAATGGGTTGCTCACTGTCTCCATCTTGAAGCCATTGTGGAAAGGCTTGCCAGCCATACGGTCTTCAATGAAGAAAAGAATGTTGGCGTTGTTTAGTAGCTCTGTTGTCAGGTGTTCCATGTACGGGTCAGTATTGGCCGAGAACAGAACATCAGCGCCATGCGACGACCAAGCATGGGCCGCAGCAAGTGCGTCATCATATGGAATGACTTCATCCACTTTACCGTGGAACATCCACACAGGCGCTTTAGGCGTTTCGTCGGAATTCAACCCCATCGTCAGTTGCGTAGTGATATTCTTGACGATAGGCTCATGCATCAAGTCAGCACCACTCGTAACGAAGTAGTCTCCTAGGAAATTGATACCAGGGTATTTGAGAAGAATATCCACCATGCAATGGCTGTTAGTAAAATCAATCGCCTCAAATCCGTTTGCCTTAATAATGTTTTGTTTACGTGCCCAGTCTCGGACATTCTCATATGCGTTCATGACGCCCACTACACCACCGATAGCGAATCCTGAAAAGAACCCTCCATTCAGGTAATAGACGGTCCCGGTCAAATTCGCCGGCGTACCACCCATCGCAAACCCGACAAAATTCAACTCAGGCGCGTAGGTACTATGCAGTGCAGCCGTCCACCCGGAGGCAATAGCACCGCCCGAGTAGCCATATTCCACAATCTTGGTGTCCTTGGACAGACCAGCCTTGTCAAAGTTGAGGGTGGCTCGGATGCCGTCCAACACCATGCGTCCCTCCATTCGGCCAACTGCAAAGGCACGAGATGGTCCTTGATAGTCTGGGATGACGATCGTGTAACCCTTGTCCAGAAGGATAGAGAATAAAAGCTGCTGATAGGCCATAGCAGGATCAGTCAAGAGCTTCGAACCAAGGCGCATAGAGTACGACGGAGCGCATTGCGGTCCACTAGCGTCGATATAGGGGGTGTAGGAAACAAGTTGATCCTTCTTGGCATTTTGAGGGATCAAAACAGTGGCCACCGTGACGTTGTCGTCTGATTCATATGTACCAGACGTACGGTATAAAAGCTGGTAGGCTTGAAGATTGTACTTGTCCACATTTAGGAAGGCCACATCGACTTGGCGTGAGCGAAGAATTTCACCATGCTCTTTGGACTTCCAGCCGTTAGGGGGCGTATAGAAAGGGTCCTGTTGCGGGAGGGGAAGGGAACGAGCGTGCAGATGATGTTGTTGCCGCGGAGAAATAGTAGCAGAGACCAATGCCACCAATGAAAGAAGTAGGATAGCCAAGTAAGAGACTCGCATTCTGAAGAGCGAAAGAGCTACGCTCTCGTTCTATATGTACTCTCGCCATCGGAGAACTTGCCTCACAAAACCGTCGATCCCACTGTCGGCTATATAAGGAATGCCACCCTTAGATTGCATATTAGAAGATCTCCAAGCCTGATTGATAGATTGAGATCCTGCCTCATGCAAGGAAAAACCATTCTGCGTAAGAGGGGATTAAGCTTAGTGTGCATCCCCGCACATTCATAGACTATTATTTCAACATTGGTCGAATGAAATCGAGAAAGCCGGTTCAATGCAAGAGGCCCCGGTTTCACTTAACGAACCTCCACTTTCCATCTCAAATTGAGCCACTAAAAATGCAACGCAATGTATGTAAGGGTTCTGCATTTGCTAGATTGCCAGGATCTACATGGACATATGACAAAGTCTAGTGACCCCAACGAAATGCACCGAACGTGTTATTTACTCACCAATCACACCATTTTCGTATAACACAACCAGATTATTAGTCAACAGAATTGACTGGCTGCTTCAAGCAGATGCTCAACTTAGTGGCGCACAGCAAATAAAAATCTCTGCAAGAGATTTTTATAAGAGTGCATATGAAGAAAGTATGTGAAAGCCAAAAGAATGCTGCTGCACATGAATGTCATTATGCTTTAACGCTGAGTGAAAGCATAAAAGGGGATAACAGGACACGAACTGAGACACGTTTTTCCTTACTAAAGGTTTCGGCGACTTTCAATGTATTTTAGGAGACTTTCAAGCGGCATCCATATAATTTACGTCAACAGAAGTTCCGCAAAACAGGGGAGGAAATCTCTTGCACGTGCTCCAATCAATTGTAGATTATCACTATAACTAGAGACATAAAACCCTTGCCTTCTTTGTCGACCCCGCGTGCGCGTATGGGAGTGTGAAACTTTCGCTTGGGCCATCTGTACTGGGTGTCGTAATTAGTAAAAAGTACCATACAGGAACCACAATGGAACCGTATTAGGTAAATTTGTCCATTAACCAATCCTATATGGGTCATGGTAGCATAAAAATAGAACAGTTTGGGTCAGGATAGCAAAATTATTGCTACACTGGGGTGAATAGGCAACGTAATGCAGGCAGTTTCAGATGTTGAGATTATAAAGGAATGAAGGATGGCGCTTCGAAAGGTATAAAAAGCAGCACTGTTTGCATTGGCCTTACCCACCAACAAGAAGAACTTTTTTTCTCTTAACAATGTACAAGTCGGTCGCCCTCTTTGTTGCTGCTCTCGCCGCTGTTGTGGTTGCCGACGACCGTGTCTCGGTCAAGGGCTATACCGCTAATGTTAAGGCCTCGGACATGAGCTGCAAGTTCGGCAGCGGTGACATCCTCAAGGCCTGCGGCAACTGCGCCAAGAGCATTGCTGAGTGCGCCACTGCCCCGAACGCCTCTGCCGCTACCACGGTGTGCATCAAGGACATTTCCAGCTTCGCCAATGACTGCGGTGGCTGCGCTGTCGACATTCTTGAGTGCCTGTAAACGCTTCAGGCTCCAGGGATGAACCCTAGTGACCGAAGAGACGCTTTTATTATATATGGAAATATAGAGCGTGTCCTCGAGGAATAGTTTCGTTGAATAAGTTATGTTGCAATATTATTTCTTCAAGTTTATAGAATTCGTTGTGTGATATTATTCGAAAGTACGTGTAGAGATATCATACAAGGACAATAGTCATAATCCTATGTGACTTGGTTCTTCTACAGAACGAATGTGAAAAGGCTAAGACTACAAGTACAGGGCATAGAACAATGCTGTAATAAGCCACGGAGTAGGAAGAGACATCGTAAGTGAAGTACCCGAATTGTGGGTGGGCTTCTGCGTGGTAGAGGAGGAAGGAGATGCATCTACACTGGTTGTATCATTGGCATTCTTGTTAGGCTTAGATTGCGGAGAAAAGCCACCGACATCGGTCTGGTTGCTTAAAGTCACAATGTCCATCTTGGATCCAACCTGAATCTGGAAGTTTGCCATGTCAGGCACATTGTTTGCATCAATATTTCCGGAAATGTAGTCATCAAATGTGGAATAAGTAGGGCCATCTTCGGGGTAAGGATTGGTGGCATTAAAGCAGGCAGAAAGAGGGACGACATGGGGGAATGCATCCTTCACTTTCGGATACTCTTTCATAAATTCCGACATAGTATACTTATTGAGCTCGTGATTCAAGACAACAATACCATGCGTATCCGTTTTCTTACTAGAGGCGAGGCTGACAATCTTGTCGTAGTTTGAGTCGATCTTCTGAGTCGAAGAGCCGCCTTCAGGCTGAATGTCCCAATCATCAGTGTCCTGATCCCAAATGATAGTGCGAAGACCGAGAGCAGTAGCAATTGCACGAACACGATCATCGACATCACCATAGGGTGGGCGCCAGCAACGGGGGGTAATGCCAATTACGTCCTTGATGACGCGCATCGTGTAATAAAGCTCGGCAAATACATTTTCATCTTCCAGTGTCGTAGTGTAGTGATGAGACCACGTATGTACGCAGATATTATGGCCATCAGCAAGACCACGCTGCGCCTGGAGTGGATTGTCCATGACATTTCCGCCAATATAGAACATGGTGGCCTTCAGTTTCTGCTGCTGCAAAAAGTCATAAAACTCGTTGTGTCCACAATCGGGTCCATCGTCAAATGTTAGACCCCAAGTACCAGGCTCAGGGCAAGATACAATATCTTCACTTAGGCCATCCGCTTTGGGCTTGGTGCATGTAGTGGCTGTCCACCAGCAATCAGGATCTTTGTCACTGTACGAATCGTTCTGGCTGTCCGAAATGCCTTGGTTTCCATCGGTCCCCTCCTTTACCTCGACATGGTTGGGGATGATGCCTGATGCCCTAATGTCATTCCAAACCGAACGAGCTGTATCGTCGTTGTCCATAATGTAGGCAATCTCGTTCGACTTTGGGTATGCATTATGAAAGTTATGAGACTGAGGGAGAGAGTATCCATTGCATTCCTGTGTTCGGTCTTTGATAGATGCAAACGAAGACTCATTGGGCGTATCAGACCGAACATGAATCGAGCGGTTGTGTAGACGAAGGCTGCGACGGTATGCCCTTACTTCTTGGTTTTGCACTTCAGGAAATCCATGCCCTACATGCGCAAATGCATTCGACGTGAGGAGAGAGAAGCCCGCCAAGACGAAAGTAGCCGTGACTTGCATACTGATGGGATAAGACGAACATTTCTTTTCCGAATTCTCTATTTAGACCATAGAAGTGTTTATTTTTTCGATATGCAGGTCAACCCCTTGTAGCGATCTCCGTACAAAAGGTGAGTGATTTGTCCGTCAAATTTGCACGCACAACTCTACGTATGAAATTGTGGAGAAGGGGCCCTCAGAATAGCATTTTATTTGCTGCTTCCTTGTATTCGTGCGTATTGGTGGCTGGTTCGGTATTGCAGTTCCGAAATATCGGAAACCAAACGCGTACATAGTGAACTAAGTACAGCGCGAGGCCAAACAGAGAAGTAGGCCAGGGATCGGGGATTGTTACCCAATGGCATCGCAACACGAAGATACGGCACCTGCCTCTCGTTTGGTAGACCCGACGTAGCGTTCAAAATTTCTTTGCTGTGCTCAAGACGCGTGATAGAGCAGCACGGCCCTGTCAACGGGACGTGGTAGGGCTGTCGATCCCTCCATAACAATTTGGTCCTGAGAGTGGCATGTTCGCACTGACGTCGGGCATGGAAGACGTTACGTGCAGCCTGTGTCACTAAAAGAAAGAACAGTACGAAGACGATATGATTATGAAAGGGCCAAGCGTGCACAATACAGCATACGCGCTTGATCAACAATAATAAGGGAGAGTTACTGACCGTTGCCCGAGCCACTGATGCAGATGCCAAAGCCAAACACGTTGTCATTGCCGCAATGCATACCGCCAGTGGTCTGCGTTGCCGTGACAGTGACCTTGGAACCGCTCACGGTCGCCGTCACGACCTGGGGCGAGGTAGATGTGGGAGCTTGGGATGACTTGGCCTTGGAGGACGTGGACGAAGCTGGCACTGTGATCGTAGTCGAGGCGGTCTTGGACCCCGACGACTTGGGTGTAGTGCTGCTGCTGTGGGCAGGCACGACAGAGCCCTTGGTAGTCGTCGACGTTGCAATGGGCGCTGAGCTAGCCGCTGGGGTCGAGGTTGCATTTGCAGAGGCATTGGCCTGTGTAGCAAAACCAAGACGGTTGTTGTCCTGATCAAAGATCACAGATGCCATTTGGAAAAAGACGTCACCAACGACCCAGGCATCCAGAGGCATATCGTCCTGACCCGACACGGACAGCACACATTGGCCCTTGTAGGTGCCCCAGTTAGTCTGGTCTTCGCCCAGGGTAAAGTTCTTTCCGGCGTATGTCATTGTGATTTTAGGGGGCTTATTGCAGTCGTACACGCCACTCAAAGTGCCCGCGATATCCTTCACAGTTACTCCCGGAAGGGTCTCAAGGAACTTGCGCACCTGCGAAGTAGGGCCCTGAATCAACGTTGTGCCAGAGTCAACGACCGACAGGATCTTCTGGCCGTTGATATACGCAGGGGCTACGTAAAAGCCCAGTTCCGGCTTGTAATCCTGCCAGACAATGTCGCCAGTGAACTGCGACTTGTCAATACCACCGATGTACAGCGTTGATCCATTGCCGGGCTTGAGAGTGAACTGAAAGATGCCCTGGTCCACGGCCTTTTGTTCGCGAAGCACCGTGAAAAACGGCTTGTACTTCAACGGGAAAGCCTGAATCGCCGGGTACGCCAAACCGCTAATACCCTGGTTCGGACGCTCATTCTCAAAAATGTATTCAATATCAGACAAGCCAATGGCGATATCGGTACCATGCGCCGAGGCAATACCAAAGTCGTCCGTGTAGATCGTGCCGTTGGCGGCCGTTCCATCGCCGTAGAGGGCCTCAAACTTATCGCTAGTCTTCTTCGATGTCTTGGATTTGGAGGGGTCGTAGGTGCCTGGGTTCACAAGCGTATCAGACGAGCCGGTATCAAAGTCAACATAGATTGACTGCAGCGGTGAACCATAGGCGAGCTGGCCAGCCCACTCGACTTCATGCTTGATATCAACCAGGTCCACGGCGCCAGACGCACGCTTCTGAAGACCAGCAGAGCTCTGAAGTGGGTGGGATTTGCCTGTGTTGCGTTGGTAGTTCTGCAGAGCGTGCGCGTACTTGCGGTTGATGTGATTAGTAACCTTCGCGAGCTTCTGGACGCGCAACTCGCGCGACTGATCAGCACGACGCTGCAGATCAATCGAAAACGTGCCGGCGTGCGTAACAGGCGCCATGGAGGCCGAAGCAATTAAGCCAGCGATAAAAGCAATGCCTAGCTGCATGGTGCTTGAGTATGGGGGATTCTGTTGTCATGGTCAGCCTAGACATATATTGTGATCTTTGTCTCCCATGCCAAAACTTGCAAGGGCCTTACTCTTACCCTTTTCGGTAAGATTTAACGCGACGCGCTAAACTAGATTAGGCTAGCGAATAAGAAGTGGATGAAGACCCGACCTGTCAGAATTAAAAGCAAAAAGAGACTGTCATCATGATTGGGTCGTGACGACGCACACTGGCATAGCGTTACGTAAAGTTCGACTCAGCGCTAGTGTCCTCCCCCAGATGCAGAGGCTATCTCATGCACTATGGATCTCGCTTGATATAACAAATAACTGCTTTATGCAGACGCATATCGCTGGCCCAATCTTAGCCCGGCAATGTCTAATGAGGCAATGATCGACGTCTTTTACAGTGACATTGAAGATTCTACTTCAGATGTTTTCATTAGGAAATGAACTGAGGAGGTATTGGTACTGATATGGATGTGGTTGTCGAAAGCCATAGTGAATGAGAAGCAATGTATTGAAGGATCTTGACCTCCGTAATAGCGTCCATTAGTTGTTGAGTATCAAAGATTTCTGAAACAACGCTACGGTGTGAAAGAGAGAAGAAAAGCATGCAGAGCGGCTTGGCCCTTCTGCTTGTCTCGCACTACTCTGTTTTCAAAATATAGAAAGGGCTAACGTGCCACGTTCCCGAAGGCTGTTGTGAACGGCACTGGTAAATCGCGAAGTGAAGGTGTAGTGGGCAAGAACCATGCCGTACTTGGCGAGACAGGCATTTGCCCGCAGTGTACTAATTTGACCGCGCCAAAGCCAGCGTTCATTGCCACTTATTTGAGTACTTTGTAAGGATAGTCAAGTGAGTTTCAATAATGTAAATATGATGTTGAATTGAAATGCCAGTATGCTACGAGTATTAGGTGAAGACACTAGAGGAAATAGGAGACGATGTATATATCAAGGACATCGAAAATTGGACAGTACGTAGTACAGCAAAGAAGAAAAAATTGGCTGCTACACATAACTGAAGGACTACGATGACCTTGAAGTCTAACCATATGTACCATTCTCTCATGCTTGCATGAACCGTTCAACATATCGTTCATTAGCATTGATAGAGGGGAAGAAAGGTCTTTTGCGAAAGTAGCTGCGATATCATTGTAACCATACATAGAAGACACGTCAGGGAAACAAGGAAGAATCACAACCTTATTGGGAAGTGGAAAATGGCCGGGCGGCTGCCTGCGTTCAGGCACTATATTCATCTGGGAACCGACATGGACCTGATACTGAGAAAAGTCAGGAATCGATTGGGCATGCCCGGGCCAGAAACAAACTGGTCGAACGTAGGGTATTTTCCGCATACGGGTGAGTCGCGTTGAAGCAGGCGGACAGGGGAACAACGTGTTCATACGCCGATTGTACCTTCGGGTACTGGCGCATGAACTCGTCCATGGTGTGCTTATTGACTTCATGCGTTAGCACGACGACACCATGCTTGCCGGTCTTGCCCTTGGACGGAAGTGTAATGATCTTGTTGTAGTTTGCGTCGATTTTCTGCGTAGACGAGGCGCCGTCAGGAGCAATATCCCAGTCATCGGTATTGCTGTCCCACAAGATGGTACGCAATCCCAATCCATTTGCAATCGCACGCACACGGTCATCCACGTTGCCAAACGGAGGGCGCCAACATGGTGGAGTAACATCCATGACATCCTTGATGATACACAAGGTATAGTAGAGCTCAGTAAACACGCTCTCATCCGACAAAGTCATCGTGTAGCGATGCGATCACGTATGCACACAAATGTCGTGTCCATCGGCTAGACCACGCTGTGCTTGAAGAGGATTGTTCATCACGTTGCTTCCAATGTAAAACACGGTCGCCTTCAGGTCCTGCTGCTGCACATAGTTGTAGAATTCATTATGCCCACACTCGGGGCCATCATCAAACGTCAGACCCCACGTATTAGGTTCCGGGTAGGACGAAATATCATTGCTCAGACCACTAGCCTTGGGAGTCGTGCAGCCAGTCTGAGTCCACCAACAGTCTGGGTCGTGGTTAGAGAGAGAGCGGATCTGCTCACTGAAACGAGTGGAGGACATGATCGGGAGCAAAGGAAAATGAAATGAGATGTCAATAAGATGGGACTTTAAGTGAGAGTGAGCCTACAATGCAGACCATAAAACTGACTTACACGGCGAGTGAAAAAGGAGGCATGATCTCGAATAGCAATAAGGGAGAAAAGAGATGAGGAGGGCGTTGGGAGGAAAGGAGCTACACAACTACTGTCAGTAACAGAATCAATTTGTCATGAAGCGCCATTACGGTAGAGCCACAAAGGCATATTTGTACACTATAGGATCAAAGTGAAAACAACAATGTCTTGCCATTTGGAAATATTGGATGATGTCGCATTACCTGTGTGATTCTGGTGAGGCGACGAGCTGAGAATAGGGGTCTCAGGCCCTGCCTTGACGAATTAGTACGAACTGAGCGCTTCACAGGCCGGCGGCTTGTTAGATACAAAAGTCTATCTATATTAATAGCGATGCCGATCCTCTCTCTCACCTGACATATAAACATATTGAGAGTGTCCAATAAATAACAACAAAAAATAAAACAAACTAAACCAGTTGACCAGGATGTAAGACCCTCTTGGCTTGAGCACCAGGCGCGCCTTTGAATGTAATGTCTGAGAGCGGAATGGGAGGAAGAGGGTAGAGACCAAAGTTATGGGTCGAATTCGCGACGCCGCCTGCATTGCCAGTATGAGGTATGCCTTGTTTCTTGCAATGGTCCACCATCTCGTCAGGGAGCTGTTGCTTCTCTTGCAAAATGGCAGATGATTCAAACATTTTTGCCATACCTTGAGAGAGATGCCATGCAATATAGCAATGCACACACCAGACCCCAGGATTGTACGCTACAAATCGCAAGGTAGCGCTGCCAAAAAGCGCAATAACAATAGTATCCCTACGCATCGGATTCAATTGCGAGAAATTGAAGAGCGAATTGATCTTCGGAACTGGGGAGAACACATAATCGCTCCTGTGCACAACTTGGAAATTGTGGCTGTGAAGATGGAAAGGGTGGTATCCGGACTTTTGATTCTGAATGGCACTTTGAACAGTTTCAAGAGGTTTAGTACTGTAGCTCCAGAAGTGGGTCCATACAACTCTTCTTTCTCCATAAGGTCATTGCCTTCGGAGAGAGCAGTGAAGAGTGTGGACACAAGGGGCTTCATATAGGTGACATTGTCGATGGATATAAGACGCAGGCCATTGTTGTAGCTGGAAAATAGCGCGAAGAAATTGTAGGCCACCTCAGGCACAATCATCTCCTGTTTTTCCACAGGAACAAGTTCAAGGTCGGGGAATGTTTTGTATTCAACGTGGATTTTCCATGGCCAAATGGGCGCTCTCGTTACCATAGGTAAGTACACTGGTATAGTTGAGCTTGGGGTACGGAGGTGGGACGTCAAACATCGCAGGGTCCACGTTGGCATGAATTCGCCATCGATGGTCGGTACCATTCCGCGCACGGACCAGTACAGAATAGCTCTAATCCACATGAATATTGATGGAGTCAACCGCATAGGGCTCGACGTCCAGACCATCAACTTCAATGATAGACATAGAATGGCCTTCGATCCAGAAATGGAACATGATCATGGCACCGGCATTTAATAGTCATAGTCGGTATGTCTTGCCAGGCTCAAATTTCTAACGGGCATTCATGTTGATGCCTGGCGACCCATCTTGACCGAGGACGGGCGGCACCAATGTCTCATCGCCAGGCTTCGTATGATAGAAGTAGATGAGGGCAGACTCTGCCATGAGCATCCGTGCTGTGGGGTTTCTGATGTTGTTGGATTGTGTCGTAAGAAGCTTATTAAAGCCTGTTTGGTACCAATCTTGCATGACAACCGTGTAATCGACGTCATAGTCGTACACTTCTGTTTACCCGTCCGATGGACAATCATCGGTGATGTTACCGTATCGACACGGTTTCCACGGTAATAGCTGTGAGCCCAGTATGCTCCCCACTGGTCTTTCTTACCAGCGCGCTCTTGTCCGTATTGAGAATTTAGTAGTGCAGCGTATGCTGATTCAGTAATCTACTACCGTGAGACATACCAGAGCATAAGGAGGAAAGTGATCATTCACATTCAGGGCCCTTCTAGCCTTTTCTCCTTCAGGAGATTGATTATACTTCTAGGCGATCGACCAGTCAAGAGAGACATCTCTTTCGGCCTCGCGTGACATACGCCTAGAGCAAGCAGTAACAACCAAAACAGCCACATGCTTAGTGAGAACAGTGGGGTTTCATCTACGATTTATACAGTGCACTACACGACGTTATCACTGAAGTTGCAATGTGCAAACAGCAATAACAATGATCCACTTCGATACGATATTTTCAATCGAGATAGTGCGAGTCCAAAGAGGTATTCACACCATCCTATGATTACGCCTTGAAACCCTAATGTCACTGAAGATAGTACTTTATTTTGATGCAAAAATAGCGCAGGACCGGCCAAGTATGTGAGGGGCCTCTCTAGGAGAGCCTTATTAGCGCAACGCGAGATATGCAGTTGCTACGTGAAAGAAGGCTTTTCGGATTTGAGCCAGTAAGATATGCAGATACCAGACTCCCTCTCCCTGGCGCTGCTCTTCCTAGGATAAATTCAAATACATGCATGGTTGTTCTGCGTCTTTTTGACTGGGTAGACTCTTGTTCGAGAAGTACTGAGAGAAGAGGGGAATTCATCAGTGCACGCTTCCGTGCAGTGATTGGACGAAAAAAAGATCTAAGTCCCCTTTTAGCAACCTTCTGATTCAACTGCTGGGCACGTTAATATTGTGAGATGGCAAGGGAGCCCTGCCGTCCATCCCTGCATAGGAAGCGATGCATTTTGCTCTGATAGAGTGATACGACACTTGTGCTCATTGACGTGTGTTTCATAGATACTGTCTGTTGAGATCTGTTTAAGTAGACATGGTATATCAGCAACTGTACTGAAGTGATGGCCATCACCGAGCGTCTGATAAGTAGCACTTCCACGGGAATATTGAACATTAGGAACAAGGACATATTGGTCACCATGAGCGACGCGGAGCAGCCCTTGCTACGTCATAAAAATAGAAGTAGACTCAAGAAGGCTGCGAAGGACGACATTGTAAGCTCCTTGTTGAAAATATAGGACATATATTCAGGTTGACACTAGGGGAATGTGCTTCGCAAGCTCTGTGTCGTCAGGGCTCTTATTCTGAGACGAATAAAATTTATTGTAACCGTCTAGGTTCATGGGACATTTGGATTGGGGGCGCATAATAGTTTATGCATGTAAGTAAAGTGGTATGAAAAATCCAGTCGGGACTAGTAGAGAGAGAGCGGGGCGTGAG
>NW_017253152.1:0-28094 GCF_001278385.1 Malassezia pachydermatis
AAGTAGTGAGTAGAAGTAGTTTCTTTTTTTTTTGATGTAATATAGATATGTAAAATTAGATAGTAGGTGAATGAGATAAAGATAATATAATAAGGATATGATATTTCAAAGGGGGATATATTCCTAAGTACATTTGGAATGTAATAATGTTAAGCTAATGAAGATGTAAGCGATAACAAGGATAGCAATAAGTCGTAGATCAATAAGAGATACGAATTGGATCGCAGTAGAAGGGTTAATATTAGAGATAGATAGAACAGGTGCGATAAGAAGGATAGTAAGGAATAGAAGAGAAAGAGCGAAGTAGATAGTGTAAGAAGGAAGAGTACCAGTATCAAGTTTGCTCATTTTCTGACTAGCGTTAGCAAGTCCAGAAGAGATTCCGAATCCAAATAGTTGTTCAACAATACCTCGATCAAGTTGTTTAGAAACAATGTAACCAAGTCCAAGAGAAGCAGGGATAAGATAAGTATTATAAAGAACTTCAATGTAGTATTTACCATTGAAGAATTTATAAAGATTATATCCAAGAGTAGTTTTACCAGCGAATACAAGGAAGTCTGGAGCATAGTGATAGAAGAAGAAAGCGGCATAAGCAGCAGAGAAAGTAATGAATGAAGGAAGAAGTTTAAATGAGGTAGGGATAACTTCTGCTTCAATGAGAGAGATATGAGTAGGATGAATAAATAGAGAGTTAGCGGCAAAATCAGTACCCATACCAACGAAGAGATCTCGAGCAAGATATCCAAAGAAGATAGCAAGGATAGAAAGAGTAGCCATAGGGATCATAGCAAAGATGGCAGCATCATGAGCATTTTCATATACTTTTTTAGGAGAATTAGGGTAAGTAAGGAAAGTCATAGAAACAAGTCGGAAGCTATAGAAAGCAGTAAGACCAGCGGAGATAGAACCGAACCAGTAAGCGATAGATCCATGGAATACGTATTGAGAGAAGGCAAGTTCAAGGATAAGATCTTTAGAGTAGAATCCAGTCATAAATGGAACAGCCATAAGACTAAGAGATCCGATAAGGATAGCAGTGTAAGTGAATGGAAGTAGAGGAAGGAATCCACCAAGTCGTCGTTGATCTTGTTGATCAAATGTAGCGTGTAGGACAGCACCAGCAGAAAGGAATAGAAGAGCTTTAAAGAAAGCATGGTTAACAAGGTGGAATAGTGCAGTATTGTATTGAGAAAGACCACAAGCAAGGAATAGATATCCCATTTGTGAACAAGTAGAATAAGCAATAACACGTTTGATATCATTTTGTAGAAGACCAGTAGAAGCAGCGAAGAATGCAGTAATAGATCCAATCCAAGTGATAGCAATAAGAGTAGTAGAAGAGTACTCAAGAAGAGGGCTAGATCGTAGAAGAACATAAACACCAGCAGAAACAAGAGTAGCAGAATGGATAAGAGAAGAAACAGGAGTAGGACCAGCCATGGCAGTAGGAAGCCAAGTATTAAGTCCGATTTGAGCACTTTTACCCATACTTCCGAAAAGAAGAAGAAGTCCAATAACAGTAAGAGCACTTTCGTTCATCATAGGAGCAAGAGAGAATACTGTAGAGAAATCAACATTTCCGAATAGACAAACGATACCAAGGAATGATACAGAAAGAGCCATATCACCAACACGGTTAACAATGAAAGATTGCATAGCAGATTTATTAGCTTCGATAATAGTAAACCAGAAGTTAATAAGTAGGTAAGAACAAACGGCAATGAATTCCCATCCAACAAAAAGAAGGAAGTAATTATCACCAGAAACTAGTACAACCATGAAGAATGTAAATAGACTAAGGTAAGAGAAGAATCGTTGGTTATGAGGGTCAGCACTCATGTAATCAATAGAGTACAGGTGTACAAGAGTAGAAATAATAAGAACAGTAGAAATGATAGACATAGAAAGTGTATCAAAAGTTAGTGTCCATGAAACAGTAAGGATTTCAGAGTGTAGCCAATCACCAAGATGAATAGTAACAGGAGAATGACAAAGAACAACTTCATAGAATCCAACGATAGAAAGAGCAGCAGAAATAGCAAGGCAAGAAGTAGTAATGATGTGAGCACCAGTAACTCCAATTTTTTGTCCACCAAGTCCTGCAGCAGCACTACCTAGGCAAGGAAGAAGGAAAAATAGTAGATACATTTTTTTATGAATGTTGAGTAGATGTGTTAGTGATAGAAATAGAACCTCGTAGTCGGTAGTAAGCAACAAGAATACCAAGTCCAATAGCAGACTCAGCAGCAGCAAGAAGAATAATGTAAATAGCATAAGTTTGTCCAAGGATATCATCGAAGTTAACAGAAGAAACAAGTACTAGAATAGTAATAGAAAGAAGAATAATTTCAATAGAGAAAATCATAACAAGAATGTTTTTTCGGTTAAGAACAAATCCAAGGATACCAATAGTAAATAGAATAAGGCTAAGATTCATTGTAAAAATTCAAATAAATGGGGGGGGGATGAGAAAAGAGGGAAAGATAATCTAATATTATCGAGAACTACCCGATTCGAACGGGCATACCCCAAACTGACAATTTGGTGCATTAACCAATTATGCTAAATTCCCAGGAATAAAATAATAGTATATATTATTAATATATATATTTAAGATAGAAAATATCTATGTCTTGTATATAGAATATGTGTAATTCTATGAAAGTATAGTAAGAATAGATGAAGATGAGAGTAAGAGAAAAGAATTTATTTTCTTATATAGTAAATAGAAGGGAAGAAGTATTATAAAATAATCTTCTTCCTACTTATTTTTTTTATTTAGTTTACAGCAGGGATATCAAATGCAATAAGTAGACTAGGAACAAGAACTAGAAGGGCAATAGTCATAGGAAGTAGTTGTGTCCAACAGAAGATCATAAGTCGATCGTATCGTTGTCGTACGAATGTAGCACGAACCCAAACAAAGAAGAACATAAATAGAAGAGCTTTGATAGCAAGGATAATACTTTGTAGATTGATGAAAGTTTCATTTACAAAGATTTCAGGGAAAGCATATCCACCAAGGAATAGAATAGAAGAGAATGTAGACATAAGAACAACACCAGAGTATTCAGCAAGATAGAAGAATACGAAGATCATACCAGAGTGTTCTGTCATGAATCCACAAACAAGTTCAGATTCAGCTTCAGGAAGATCGAAAGGAGTACGGTTCAGTTCAGCTAGAGCAGATACAATATATAGAATGAAAACTGGGAATAGAGGTACAATGAACCAAATAGCAGTTTGAGATTCTACGATTGTAGTAAGGTTTAGAGAACCAGCAAGAAGGATAACAGCAAATACACAAGTAGAGAAGATAAGTTCATAACTAACCATTTGAGCAGTAGCACGAAGAGATCCAAGGAAAGCATATTTAGAGTTAGCAGCCCAACCAGCGAATAGAGCACCGTAAACACCAATAGATGAAACAGCAAGAGAGAATAGAATACCAATAGAAAGGTCAGCAATAGCCATACCAGGTCCAAATGGAATAACAGCCCAACCAAATAGGCTGAAGATAAGAGAAATCATAGGAGCAAGGTAGAATAGGGCTTTATTAGATTGTGCAGGAATAACTTGTTCTTTAACTACAAGTTTTAGAGCATCAGCAAAAGGTTGTAGAACTCCATAGTATCCAACAACATTAGGTCCAATACGTCGTTGCATAGATCCCATAACTTTACGTTCGATAATAGTCATAAAAGCAACACAAAGAAGCATAGGAACAAATACAATAAGAATAAGAAGAAGAGATACAAGAGGTCCTTGTGTTACAGAAACATCAAATGCTTTAATATCAAATAGATTTGTCATAATAGAAAAAGTAAGAAATGATAAAAATAGAATTTCTAAGGAAGAATTTTCTGAATAGAATAGTAAATAAAATATGTAAGAATATTCTTATTATATAAAATTTACTAGGAAATTAGTAGAATAGGAAGGGGGGGGGTATTGTATATTAAGCAACACTTTCCATCCAATCAAGGTATTTTTCAGGAGTTACAGCTTCAATACAGATAGGCATAAATCCATGTAGGATACCACAAAGTTCTGAACATTGTCCATAGAATAGACCTTCTCGTTCAATGATTGTACCTACTTGGTTTAGTCGTCCTGGGATACCATCTACTTTGATTCCTAGAGAAGGAACAGCGAATGAATGGATAACATCTTGTCCAGTAATGATGAATCGGATAGTAGTATCAACAGGAACAACAACGTTGTTATCAACATCTAGAAGTCGAAGTTGACCATCAGTAATATCTGATTCAGGGATCATGTATGAATCAAATTCAATTGATTCACCATCCTCGTTTAGGAAATCAGAATATTCATATGACCAATACCATTGGTGACCAACAGCTTTAATAGTCATAGAAGGAGAGAATACTTCATCAGTTAGGTAAAGAAGTTTGAAACTAGGGAATGCAATAGCAATAAGAACGAAAGCAGGAGTAATTGTCCATACAAGTTCAATAGTAGTTCCATGACTGAAGTGGTAAGTAAGTGGATTTTTCTTTTCACTAAAATTTTTAACAGCAGAGAAAATAGCCCAAGCAACACCAAATACGATAATAACAAGATAGAAAGCAACAGAACTTAGAAGTTCTACAATACCTTCTTGGATAGGAGATGCACCATCTTGAGGTCCCATTTGCCATCGTTCAGGAGAATCACAAAGAAGTGATGATGTAAAGAATAGAGAAAGAACATAAGAAAACATGTTTTGTTTTTGTAAGGAAAAATTAATAATTTTTTTTTTGAAAGAAGTATAAATAATTCATAGAAATAGTATAAATACTATTTTCTGAAAAATAAACTTACATGAATAGAATATATAGCCTTCTAAAGTAAGACAAAGGAAAATTGTAATTCGTTGTAAACGAATAAGAATTAGAGGAATCGAACCTCTGTCTTCGATGTGTAAGATCGATGCTAAACCACTCAGCTAAATCCTTTTTTTTCTATATATGATTATATATTATAGCCTATATATACAAGAACAGCTGGGTACGATCCAACACTAGTGATTTTGGAGATCACTGTACTACCAATTATACTATGTTCTTTTATATTGAAAATGTTTTCATATTCATAATAGTATTTCTTATACTTTTATAAAAATTGAAAGAATTGAGAGGGAATTGAACCCTATTGAAAGAATTTGCAATTCTTTTACAGTAGCCATCTGTGACACAATTCTTCTTATATTCTATGTAAAATGCTATTTTTGTAGAATATATAGAGAATTAGAAGGGGAATATCTAAATATATAATACAATTTTATAAAGAAGTAATGTATTATGTATGAGAAGTTCGAAGTTTAATTGTAAGTACAATAGGTCCAATCATAGCAAGTAGTAGGATAAGACTAGCTACAAATAGCCATACAGATCCAAATGTATATAGTGTGAATCCAATAGATTGTACATCAATAAGGTTAGAGAAGTTAGAATCAGGGCTAACTGTAAATGTTTGATATACTTCTTTAGTAGTAGTAATAGGTGAATATCCAAAGCTATTAAGGATAGAATTCATAGTATTAATCATTCCAATATACATATCAGGGAAAATTTTAAATGGATTAAGATTTTTGATTTCATTGTTAGAATGGAATGGAAAAATAGAGAATAGTTCTACAAATAGAAGGAATACAAACATGAAACCTAGTGGAAGGTTCTGAGTATATTCAGAAGCCATAGCATTTAGTTCTGCTAGTTGTAGATTTAGCATCATAACTACAAATAGGAATAGGATAGCAATAGCTCCGATGTAAATAATAAGATAAGATACACCAAGGAATCCTAGTCCTTGTAGAACAAGATATCCAGAAACGTTAAGGAATAGTGAAATAAGGAATAGTACTGACATAACTGGATTTTTAGATGTTACTACAAGTAGAGCAGAGAAAATAGCACCAAGTGTTAGGAAATCGATTAGAAATGTATTCATGATAAGATGATAGAAATAAGTATATAAATATTTATACATAATACAGTATAAAGAGAAAGAAAGGGAGAATATGTTCATATAGAATCAATTTAATGAAAGAAGGGGAAAATTATCCACCGTACCAGTAAACTGCTACAAATAGGAATAGCCATACAACATCAACAAAGTGCCAGTATAGAATACTTGATTCATATCCAACATGGTGAGTATTAGTAAAGTGATATTGAATTAGTCGTCCTAGTGATACAGCAAGCATAATAGTTCCTACAATAACATGGAATCCATGGAATCCTGTAGACATATAGAATGTTGTACCATATACACCATCTGCAATAGTAAATGGAGCATTCATGTACTCAATACCTTGACAAATAGTAAAGATAACAGCAAGAACGATAGTTAGGATAAGTCCCGAGATAGCACCAGCTCGGTTTTTATTAATAACAGCGTGGTGTGAGTATGTAACTGTAGCACCAGAAGAAAGTAGTAGGACAGTATTAAGAAGAGGAAGTTCGAATGGGTTAATAGATTCAATTCCCATTGGAGGCCATTGTCCACCTAGTTCTACAGCAGGTGAAAGTGATGAATGGAATAGAGCCCAGAAGATTGAAATAAAGAAGAATACTTCTGAAAGAATAAATAGAGCCATACCAAGTGTAAGTCCTTTTTGAACTGGAATAGTATGATCTCCAAGGAAAGTACCTTCAGTTACAACATCTCGTAGCCATAGCGCCATACACATAGATGTAGAAATAAGTCCTAGAAGAACAAGAGAAATACCAGAATCTCCGAAAGGACTAGTATATCCATTAAAGTATAGTACACTTCCCATTGTAAGAATAAGAAGAGAGAATGAAATAAATAGAGGCCAAGGACTAGCAGTAACCATATGGAATGGATGGAACTGGAAGTTTTGTCGTTGAGCTTGTAGTGATGTGAAATTCATTTAAAATAAATAAGAAAGAAAAAGAGATTAGAAAGAATTCTTCCTAATAGTAAATAGGAAACAAGAATAAGAAAAAAATTATTATTTCCAGAATTATATGAATAATTTATTCAAATTATTGTCAAGTATGTATGTATACTATACATATAGTTTTCATAGTTCTAATAAAATTATAGCTTGAATTTAGTATATTATTATATTTATAATAAATAAGTAATTACTCTTTTAATGAAATAGAAATACGGACGCGAGGAGATTCGAACTCCTGGTTCTGAAAAGAACTCCTAGACTCAAGCCAGGTACATTAAACCACTCTGTCACACATCCTACATTTATAAAAATTTTTAATTGTTTTTTACAGACATGGGACTCGAACCCACAACGGTATAAACCAATGCTTTTACAGAGCACCTCCTTTACCTGTAAGGAATATCTGTAATAATTGCCTCGACAAGGAATTGAACCCAGATCTTAGAAGCTTCAGTTCTACGCTTTAACCATTTAAGCTATCAAGGCTTTGAAAGAAAAATAATAAGAATTTATTTAGAAAAAAAATGTATGGAGACAGCCAGATTTGAACTGGCATCAGCTATCCTGCAAAGATACTATAATTACCAATTATACCATATCCCCTTATATTCATATATTTTTCAATCTCAATTCCTATATGTTATTCTATTTTTATTTTCATAAATATGTTAATATTAAAAGGGGAATAAAAATATTATTCTTGTTCTTGTTCTGCAGGTTGAACTTGACTAAAGTATAGAGCTTTAGAGCTGAATTCATATACAAATCCTAGAGTAAGGATAGCAAAGAAAATCATAATAATCCAGAATCCATAATGTCCAGTTTCATAAACAGTAAGAGCATAAGGCATTGTCATGAAAATTTCAATATCAAAGATTAGGAATAGAATACCAACAAGGTAAAATTGAATAGTAAATGGAGATCGGTTTTGTCCATAAATAGGAGAGAATCCACATTCATATGAAGTAACTTTTTCAGAATATGGTACATGTTTAGCAAGAAGTACATTAGCAAGTAGTAGGAGGAAAGAAACTACTGGAACAAGGATAATGTAAATAGTAATTGAATTCATAATATATTTTAGGAAAATAAAGTCTATTTTTATTATTTGTATAATATTATACAGAGAATAGGCTTAGACTTAGTAGATGACAAGCATTTAGTAGGATTGAAGGATCAAATAGATATAGAGTAATAATAAGAGTAAGAATTGCAATAACAGAACTATGCATTGTAGTAATAAGAGGTTGATCAGATTCTTGGTTTGTAGATGAATCACTCATTGTTTCTACAGAATCTTTATTGAAGAACATAAGTTGAACAATTTTTAGGTAATAACTTGCACTAATTACACTTGTTAGGATAGCAACAATAGCAATGTAAGAGTAGTTATATGATACAGAGTAAAGTACCATTTGTTTTGCAAAGAATCCCATTAGAGGAGGGATACCTGCCATAGAGAATAGACTAATAGCAAAACTAATAACAAGAAGAGGATTTTTATAGAATTGACCTTTTAGATCTTCTAGAAGAGTAAATTCTCGTACATTAGATTTATTTCGTAGAAGAATACCTTTAGTGATATATCCAAATGCAAGAAGTGTTAGGAATGTATTTACATTTGTTAGAGAATATTGTACTAGATAGAAAATAAATCCTTCAATAGATTCTTCTGTACTTACTGCTAGAGCAAGTAGCAGGAATCCTACGTGATTAATAGTAGAGAATGTTAGAAGTCGTTTAATTCGTACTTGTGAAAGTCCTACAATACTTCCTACAAGGAAGCTTAGAACAGAAGAAACAAGAAGAAGTGTTTGGAATGGTTTAGCGTAAGGGTTATATAGATTTCCAATGTATTCTTGGATAGTTGTAGACCATTGAATATCAAATCCTGTAATAATAAAGCTTAGGTTAAGTAGGAATACAAGAATACTAATTTTTGGAACAGTACTTACCCATGAAGTAATAATAGTAGGAACACCATCATATACATCAGGAGACCAGTTGTATAGAGGAGCAGCACCTACTTTAAAAATGTAACCAATACCAATAAGAAGAATACCAGCAGCTACAGTAACAGTTACATATGTATTTGTAGCATCTCCTACTGAAATTAGAATAGCAAGATCTTCGAAATTTGTAATACCAGTACCAGCATAAATAATGGCAGTACCAAGAACAATAATTCCAGAAGCAAGACTACCAAGAAGAAAGTATTTTAGTCCAGCAGCAGTAGAAGATTGAGAATTTCGGTAAAGTGTACAAAGAATATAAGCTGCAAAACTTTGTAGTTCAATACCCATATACATAGATACGAAATTATAACTAGTCATAAGAATTGTACCACCTAGAACACTAAATAGAATAAGAAGACTATGTTCAGGAATAGTATTTGTTTGAATAAAGTTTGTATTTACTTGTACTGATCGTTCAATTCCAACTTTTGAATTTGCAATAAGACTATTTGTTTGTAGTGAAGGTCCCCATCCGAATAGAAGTAGAGCACCAATCATACATAGTAGAATTTGGAATCCAAGAGTAATAGTTGAAACATGGAATAGACCACTATAAATACCTACACCTCCATTATGAAGTGGGAAGTAATATAGACTATTCCATGAAAGTACTGCGGCATAAATAAGAGTAATAGCAGTAATTCGACTAAATACAGAAGCTGGAATTTTTTTGGCGAAAAGAGGGATAGCTAGAACAAAAGAAACTAGAGCAATAAATAGCATAACTCTTTATCCTGCAAAGAAAATACTAGTATTCGGAATTGAACCGAAACCCGGGTATTGGAAGTACCTGATTCTACCATTAAACTATACTAGCATTGTAATTATGATACCTATATTTTATATATATAATATAGAAATATATAGAATATATGGGAGATATATAAAAAGATAAAAAGATGATATAAAGTATTATAGGCTAATATTAATTTACAGGGATATAACTCAGTTGGTTAGAGTGAAAAACTTTTAATTTTTAAGCCAGGAGTTCGAATCTCCTTATCCCTAAAAATATATAAATATAGAAAGAAAACCTGTTATACAAAAGGTGAGATTCGAGACTCGCATTGTTATTTGTTATCAAAGATAACAATATACAAAAGAGTTCGAATCTCCTTATCCCTATCTTTTTTTTTTAATAATATTTAGAATAAAATCTACAATAGAGAGATTCGTATTTTACATTGATATTCCCAAATCTTTGATTTGGGAATCTCAAAAGAGTTCGAATCTCCTTATCCCTAGAAAATATATAAATATAGAAAGAAAACCTGTTATATAAAAGGGTGATATTCGAGACTCGCATTGTTATTTTGTTATTAAAGATAACAAAAATACAAAAGAGTTCCAATCTCCTTATTCCTATTTTTTGTTTATATTATGATAAGTATCCCCATATCAATAAGAATATGATAATTAATTATAAGTATATTAATCAATACTATACTAGGATGGGTTGAATCGAACAACCATTCTTTCATCCAAAAAGAAATGTCCTGCCTTTAGACGACATCCTATTTAAAGAAAATTTTAATTATTTATTTATGCCGACTACTAGAATCGAACTAGTGACAAGTAATTACAAGTTACCTATTTTACCACTAAACTAAATCGACATTTTATCTTTTATATTATAGTATCCTCTTTGATCTTTAGGCGACTCGAACGCCCACTCACTCAGATGAAGACCGAGGGTTTTACCATTAAACTAAAAGACCTAAAATAAGAATGAACTTTAATGTAGAGTACATTCCAGGAATCGAACCTAGTCCTACAGATTATGAGTCTGTCGTGCGACCTACTACACTAAAGTACTTAAGAATGAATGATTCCTATAAATTTATACATTCTAGAATATATTATTCATGTAGAAAAGGGGATATTTATATATCCTCTTACTTACAAAGATTTAAATTATTTAGTATCTTTTTCAGATACTGCAAGATCCATTAGAGTATTTTCTAGGATACCTACTGCAGGAACTACTACGAAGAAGTGTACGAAGTAGAAGATTGTAGCGTAACTTCCAATATCTGAGTAAGGATATTCAGGATGTTGTGCACCAATCCATAGAAGAACTAGGAAATCAACTACAAATACCCAGAATGCAAATCGAGATAGAGGTCGGAATTGGTTACCTCGGATTCGAGATGTATCAAGAATAGGCATTGCAAGAAGAATTAGTAGAGAACCAAACATAGCTACTACTCCAATAATTTTTGAAGGAATAGATCGAAGAATTGCATAGAATGGTAGAAGATACCACTCAGGTACAATTGATGGAGGTGTTTGCATTGGGTTAGCAGGAATGTAATTATCTGAGTGACCTAGAGCATTTGGATAGAAGAATACAAATACTGAAAGTACTAGTAGGAATAGTACAATAGTTACTAGATCTTTAAATACAAAGTAAGGATGGAATGGAAGTCGATCAGTATTTCCACTAATTCCTAGTGGGTTGCTACTTCCATGTTCATGAATTGTAAGAAGATGCATTGCTGAAAGAGCTGCAAGAATGAAAGGTAGTAGGAAATGTAGTGAAAAGAATCGGTTTAGTGTTGCATTGTTTACACTAAATCCTCCCCATACAAATTCTACGAAATCTTGTCCAATCCATGGAATAGCACTAAGTAGGTTAGTAATTACTGTAGCCATATACTCAATAATAAAATCGTATAGATAAATTCCTTCGATTTCATTACCCTGTACTTCTATTCTTTCTTTGAAACAAAGAAAATAATGAATGAGCCTTGTGTTATTATATTTACTAATATAATAAGAGTACGCCGACTGTACATTAAGCATAGTTTATTTATTATAAACATACACCCACCGATGAACCAGTCTGTAGCGATCATTTTATATTTATATAAAACAACCGACGGTCTGGATCTAAGGAAAAGATCTTTGACCGTTTTCATCAGCATCGCCTAAAAAGAATTTTTTTTTTTAGACTATGAAATCCTGTTTGTTATTTTATTTTTACAGTGCAAAATAAATATTATTGAATTTTATATAGCATAGAAGATACCATATGTTTTTTAACAATAGAACGTAGTGTTGGCATAGATTCTTTAAGAATATAAATAACATATTGATTTTCTTTTCCAGCATTATGAATGCTAGTTTTGATATCATATAGTTTTGACAGAATTTGACTTAGATAAAGACAATCTTCATAAGAGAAAGAATTAGTACAAAATTTTAGACTTTTGCCAACACGAGCTCCATCATCCATAACCCAGATAGCTAGAGCTAGAGGTGTAAGATAGTCTTTTATATTTGTAGGTACTCGTTTTACATGATTTGAATACCAGAGATTATAAATATCATTAAAACTTTGATATGTAAAAGTATGAAATCGAATAATATATCGCATTTTTCCTTGATTTCCAAATCGTGTTTGAATTTTAGGAAGTTTTGGATTACAATATCCAAGATCGCTAATTTTCTTATGTAGCCAAAGAAGATATTCTTTATGATGAGCTTCTTGACTAAAGCTAATACGAGTACCATAACCTTTTTCACGTTTTTCTGCATGACTATCTCCTAGAAGAGAACCATAAATAATACTAAGAATTTCCTTATTATGAGGACCGATTCGATACTGAGATCGAATTCGTTTTGCAAAGGAAATACCAGTATTATCTAGATAAATTATAATAAAAATAATGGATGCAAAAATAATAAAATCAGAGTAAACTGACTATAACAAATGAATTCCATGTGGGGCAATTCAGTTTACCCCATAGTGACATTTGACCATATGGCAGAACATACAACATATCTAATTATTATTTATTATATATCTCAAATAATAATAGTTGTACCTATGAAAGGCCTTGAATAATAATATATAGAATATTATTACATATGTCCGACTGTACATTAAGCATCATTTCAGATACCCACAAGTGACCCAGTCTGTAGCGATCCTGCATAGAACCGACGGTCTAGAATGGAGATAATATTCGTTAACCGTTTTCACTTGTATTGCCAGAATTTTTCTAGTAAGAAAAAATTCTAATATCTTTGTCAAGATATTTTATTACTTATTTCTTTCTTCTTTATGCAAATTATTGAAAGAATAGAATAATAAGACTATAGAAATTTATTTTTTAATATAAATATTTAATATTACATGACTTAAAAATATCTACAACATTAAATTTCTTTTTATAAATTTGATCTTCAGAGTTAAGAACTCGATGAATTGTTTTTTCATTACAATTTATTGCTTTTGCTCCATCTTTAATAGAAGAATAATAATCAATTGTATTTTCTTGAATATTATAAATAGCAATAGGATGTGATTTAGTAATACATTTTAGTCGAGTATCTAGAAATATAATTGGACGATTTTTAGCAATATCACTAAGTTTTTTCTTAGTACTTTCTTTTAGATTTTTGTCTTTATTAAAATTTCCAATCATTATTTTTCGTTCTTCAGAATAATTTAGAGATATTTTTATACGAGTTTCTTCAGTATGATGCCAACCATATGTATTTATAGCATCTTGAATAACATTATATTCTGGAGAATATTTTTTAATATAAAAATTTTCCCGAGTTAGAAGATAGTTATTAGTTGCTATATTTGGTACAATTTCTAGAATAAGAAAGGAAAAATTTTTCTAGACCATTTATCATAATTCCTTTTTTCACATTTTTATTTCCTTGGAATGAAAAAAGATGTTTATGAAATCGATTATAAAAATTTCCTTGTTTAGCACTACCAATATAACTTTCTATAGTTACATGATTTAGAATTATATAAATACCAGAATAAGGTTTTACAAAAGAAGAAACTTCTTCTTTTTTAGAAATTATAGTTAGGTTTTCAAACCATATTACAGGTTGTAGCTTTTTACTCTTAAGAAAATCTTGTAGTTTTTTAGATATCTTAGTTATTTGAAAATTTATAAAAAGAATATTTGTACTTTTAATAATATAATATTCATTAAAATCAATAATTTCTATTTTGGGCCAGTAAAACCCAGGAAAGCTGTTGCCATTGTCAGAACAAGAATAATAACTCCAATTGACCATGGTAGGATTCGTGGAGATTTATATGATCCGTAGTACAGTCCTCGTCCTACATGGAAGTACATAAATAGGAAGAAGAATGAAGCAGTATTAGCATGTACATATCGGATAGCCCATCCGTAGTTAACATCTCGCATAATGTGTTCTACACTTGCAAATGCTAGATCTACATTAGGACAATAATGCATAGCTAGGAAAATTCCTGTAAGAATTTGAATAACTAGACACATTCCAAGTAGAGAACCGAAGTTCCACATGTAAGAAATATTAGCTGGTTCTGGGTTATCAATAAGATAACTATTAGCCAGACCAAGAATAGCATTAGATTTAAGAATTCGCATTAAAAAAAAATTATAAATAATTTGAATTATCAATAATAACATATTGTTATTATAATAATAAAAGAAAAATAACTTCATTTATATATACTTACGTAGAATGAAAGAATAAAATAAGAATATCAATAATTTTGTCCTAGAGGAATCGAACCTCTATTACACCCTTATCAAAGGTGCATTCTAACCGTTGAATTAAGGACAAGATTAAAGGTGTTAGAAAGAATCGAACTTTCGTTGAATGCATTAACAGTACACCGCATGACCACTATGCTATAACACCAAAAGTTGGAACAATGAAAACTCAAGCAGTGGAGGCTCAAACTAAAGAATTAAATTCATAGAATTTAATTCCATGTGTTCGAATCCTTCTAAACTTAAATTTAATAAAAATCTACTTAAGAAAACTCAAGCAGTGGAGATTCGAACTCTTTTGATTTTATTATCAAAGATAACAATATCAATATGAGGTACAAATCTCCATAATTCATATTACAATAGATTCTACTTTCGGATTTTCTGTCCATCAAGCAGTGGAGATTCGAACTCCTAACTCCCCTTCCCAAAAAGGGCGCCCAGCCATTAGGCCATCAACTTGTGATAATAGAAGAAAATTGATTGAACAATATGGTACAATTAAGTTTTTCAATACATTAGTAGTGTTAAACATACATTTACACCCTAAAAATAAGAAATAGTCTTTTTCTTATTTGAAAGAATATCTAGAGATCTGTTTCGCGCTTGAGATGCCTTCAGCACTTCTCTTTCAGAATTGTAGCTACCCTGCGGTGCCATAATTTACATTACAACAACAGATACACCATGGAATTCTCTCTAATGGTCCTTTCGTACTAACTAGAGGTTCTCTATTTATTCTTTTTCCCTTCCGAGGATAGAATCTATACTGACTCACGTCGTATTAAACCCAACTCACGTTCCTCTTTACTCAGCGAACAGCTGAACCCTTCCAAGCGACTACACCTGGAGGATGAGAAGAGTCGACATCGAGGTGTCAAACCGTCTGGACAATGTGAACTCTTGCAGACGATAAACCTGTTATCCCTAGCGTAACTTTTATTTCTTGAGCGATGATCATTCCATTCTGGATCACCGGATCACTATGTCCTACTTGCGTAGCTGATCGATTTATCAATCTATCAGTAAAGCATACTTTATCATTACACTTTGATGGAAATTAATTTTCCATTGGTTTCTGACCAATTTAAATATACCTTTGAAGGCCTCTGATACTTTTTTAGAGGCTACCGCCCCAGCAAAACTGACCATATGACACTGTCCTCTTTTTCAAAGTAAGTCATTCGTGTTAACTTAGCAAGGTATTTCACTGATGTGTTCACTCCCTTGTATTCTACACTATGTTAGACAAATAACAATATCAAACTACAGTAAAGCTGCATAGGGTCTTCGCGTCCTCCGGAAGGCAAACCGCATCTGCACGGCTAATTCAATTTCACTGAGAAACTAGTGGAGACAGCAGGGCCACGTTACCTCATTCATGCAGGACCACATTTAATGGCCAAGGAATTTCGCTACTTTCAGATCCTTATGGTTAAGACCGTCATTGACCAACGCATCAGTTAGTAAATTTTCCCTAAAGAAAATCACCTCCTTTACACCATTGGCATTGGACAGAGTTCACAACTTATACAAGTACTTTTCGTCTTAGCAAGTTGCTGTGTTTTTAGTAAACAGTCGGAGCCCTCGTTTCTGTGCCAAAATAATAATACATACGTAACTATTATTTCCTTTCTTGTCGTCGAACTTACAAAAGCATTTTGCCGAGTTCCTTCACTAGCCTTATCTCTACGCCTTAGTATACTCTACCCACGAACCTGTGTCGGTTTAAGGTACGGTTCAACTAAATGAAAAATACTTTTCTAGTTCCTATTTATGTAGGAATTATATTTTTCTATGTCATCAGAGAATTACAATTCGTTATAGTCTCCTTAGAAGCCGTATAATTCATGGCAGATTACCTTTTCCATGAAACCCTTTCGTATTCGGCGAGAAGTATTTTAACTTCTTAATCGTTACTCATGCCAGCATTATCTCTTTAGTATAGTCAAAAATAAATTTATTTATTTCTTCACACTGAATACTAAGTGTTCTGCTACCTTCCACTATATTTATATATCATAAATATAGAGAATCATAATGTAGGTTAGATATCTAGACCCGTTAAATTTTCGATGCTTTTTATCAGATTCATCCATAAGGATTTTTAGACTATTGAGTTGTTACACTTTCATTAAAAGATAGCTACTTCCAAGCTTACTTCATAGTTGTCTTAGATAAAAAACTTTCTTAATTTCACTAAATATCATTTAGGGTACCTTAATATATGATCTGGGCTGTTTCCCTTTTGTCTATTTACCTTATCACAAATAGACTGTCAGTTCATCAACAATATATTCTTCTTCTGAGGTTAACTTCCAATAGTAGGGCACAGAGCCCCCTAATTTATCCTAAGAGTACATAACAATGTACAAGAAATGGAAATCAGTGCTATACAAAGAATTATCTATAATAAACTTTCTACTAAAATAGATTTCGCAGAATATCAGCTATCACCAGATTAGATTGGCATTTCACCCCTTTTCACAGCTCATCGGAGAATACTGCAACATTCACCCGTTCAGTCCTTTTATTCAAACCTGGCCATAAAAAGATCATCTGGTTTCGGATCTAATTATAAATACTTTACTAAGTTCATTTTATATATTTACTTATCGCTTTCACTAAGATTTATCATCTTGCATTTACAATTAACTTGCTGACCCATTATGCAAAAGGTACGTTATCATTCTATTCTATAGAACTCTAACTGCTTGTAAGATTTGTAATTCAAGATCTATTTCACTAGTCATTCACTTACTTTTCACCTTTCACTCACGTTACTCTTCACTATCGCTAGATATATTATACTTAGCCTTGGAGAATGGTATCCCCTCATTCATACAAAGCAGCCGTCTTCATATTACTTGATTCTATCTTCTTTTTATAAAATAGAGTTATTCTAGCTTACGCATAGATAAGCAATGTATGGACTATCACCATCTTCGGTTACGTTATAAAACGTAGTCTATTGAATTCCACAATATTTATTGCTATTCTACTATTTTACAGAAGAATAAAAAGGCTCATTCTGTTTCACTCACCATTACTACAGAAGTCTCATTTGATTTCCTTTCCTATTGGTACTAAAATGTTTTAATTCCCAACGTATTCTACTTTTTCGGTTTTCCTTAGGATTGTAATAGTTTACAAATTTTTTACTATTACTTAAAGAATTTCCTTCCTTTCAAATATATCTGCTAGGTATCCTTACAAATCCCTTTAAATACTTAATTGTATACTCCATATTGTTAGATTCCTATATTTTAATAATCTAGAATTTTATTCTATAACAATATTCTTTTATCTATTCTCTTATTCTCCTTTTTAAAAGGGAATAATTATTTATTTCCTTCTTTTTCTTGATAAAGAGTTAGTACAGAAGTAATCCATACTTTCATAGTAAATGTACCTAGAGCATTTTTCCCTGTATATTTACCATAATCTACCATAATATTTCGTACAGTATCATTAGATACTCCTGATTTTTGTAGATAAACTCCAGAATCTGCATTTGGATTATTAATTCGCACAGATTTATTTGTCATTCGAGGCACAAGTCGTTCTGTTGTAAGACGTCCTGCTAGTTCTAGACGAATTCCTTGAATATAAGATGGTAGTACAAAAGAATCTTCTTCTCCAAACATACCATATAGTTTAATACTATATGAAGGATGACTAGCTACAGCATCAGCAAATTTCAGGAAATTTTTCTTAGATGCATTCATTACTAGATATTTTGCTAGAATTTGTGCATTCATGTAAGGATATCGTACTCGAGTCATTTCAATATGTACCTCTTTCTTAAATACTAGAGATAGAGCTTTACATACTGCTTTCATATTTTCCTCTGAAAGTAGATTTCGCACACTAGAATTATTATTCTTACAATAATAAAATAGCTGCACATGAATTTTATTTGCACCATGATGAAAAATAGGATTGCTAATAAGTACTCCTGTAATTTGTCGTTGATCACTAACTTTTTTAGAAGAAGTAACAGTAGATTCTTGATTTGAAAAGAAAGATTCTAGAATCTGAACAGCTGCTTTTTGTAGTCCTTCTTGTGTATGATTATTTGCTTTTAGAAAATGATGTTTATTTTGAATCATACTAGAAGATAGAATATCCACTAGTTTACTATCATTTCCTACAATCCGTTTATTTTTAAATAGAATAGTAGTATATTTCATTATATTTATATGTATATATATATAGATTCATAAGATTAACTATTAGTTATTATACTTATATGAATATACAAATAATGTATAAAAGGGGAAAATATTCTCCTAAATATATTTATTATTATAAATAATTTTATTATTGTAGTTTAGTAATGTATAGTCGTGTTAGGTTTAGCTCAAGAAAAGCTGGCAGAATATATCGACTAAATACAAATACTAGTAGGAATAGACCAAAAATAACAAATGAAATTTGGTTTACAAAGTAAAAAGGTACTAGTTGTGGCATTTTTGTTTTTATTTTTTATAAATCATAGAATATTTCTAAATAGATTGTGATACAATATGTAACAAAAAATAGAAAATAAATAAATAAATAATACATTCTTGTAATACCAAAGAAAAAATTAAGATTGTTTTGGAATTACATGGAATGCATGGAATGGTGTTGGTGAATCAATTGACCATTCTAGTGAAGAAGCATGTCCTCCTTCTAGCCAGAATACTGGGTTAGATTCGAAGAATGCTGGAGCTGCCCAAGGGTTACTATCTGCTTCTTCTCCATTTACTAGAGCATCATAGATAATGTAACCAAAGATTACTACTGAAGCAAGTGAAATCATACTTCCTACACTTGACATGAAGTTATATGGTGCAAATGCATCAGGATAATCAGGGATTCGTCGTGGCATTCCTGAAATTCCTAGGAAGTGTTGAGGGAAGAATGTTAGGTTAGCACCAACGAATAGAGTCCAGAATTGGATTTTTCCTAGTGTTTCATCAAATGTTTTACCTACAATTTTTGGGAACCAGTAGTAGAATCCGGCAAATACTCCAAATACAGCACCCATTGATAGTACATAGTGGAAGTGAGCAACTACGTAATATGTATCGTGGAATACAATATCTAGTGAAGCATTTGATAGAGTTACTCCTGTAACTCCTCCAATTGTAAATAGTACAAGGAATCCAATACAGAAAGTCATTGGTGTACTCATTCGGATTGTACCTCCATAAATTGTTGCTAGCCAACTGAAGATTTTAATTCCTGTAGGAATTGAAATAATCATTGTAGCTGCTGTAAAGTAAGCTCGTGTATCTACATCAAGTCCTACTGTAAACATGTGGTGTGACCATACTAGACATCCTAGCACTCCAATTGTAGCCATAGCATATACCATTCCTAGATATCCAAATACTGGTTTAGATGTAAATGTTGATACAACTTGACTTACAATTCCAAATGCTGGAATAATTAGAATATATACTTCAGGGTGTCCAAAGAACCCAATTTCTATTACTTTTCATTTATTATAGTTCTACGAAAAGTACCTGTATTATTCTTATTCATATAGAACAGAATAACCTTGTGTAGTATATTTATTTTTCTTGCATATACTAATAGAAATCCGACTGTACATCAAGCACCATTACAGGCACCCACAAGTGACCCAGTCTGTAGCGATTATTTAGATAACCGACGGTCTTAGTACGAACTACACTTTGACCGTTTTCACTTGCATTGCCAATTATTCTTACAACATCTTATTAATAGCTCTAAGAATAATCCTAACGCCTGTCGGGGTTAGCATATTTATATATTACATACTATTTTTCTCTAAAGATTGCATAGTTTATAAATATGGACTAGAATTATGGTATATGATTTCTCATATTCACATACATAGGTCTTTCTATTATTCATTTTACACACCTGCCTATGCATATTTCATAACTTTTTCTATAAAAATATAGAATTATATTAAACCATATCCTGTATTCCAGTGGGAAAATACTAATGATTAATACTTATTACTTTCTTTTTCAGAATATCTCGAGTAAATGTATTCATATGTTTCTTATTTTGAAGATCATCATGAACACTTTTCCAAATATCATAAGATTTTTTCTTAGTAGTTTGTAGAGAATATTTATCAAAATATTCCATTACTTTCTTAGCATTTTTACGACCATTTACTGTTAGTTGATACATATCTTTCATATGCATAGAACTTACTTTCCCTCCAAGAAAAGATTGAATAGAATCAAGAATTACTTTATTCTCTATACCTTTCTGTACAAGTAGAAATCGATATCGATAACTACTAGAATTTCCCAGTAGAGAACATGTGAAACATCCTTCCGCATCTGTAAATCCTGCTAGCCAAGCATTCTCTTTACTAGGTAGTAGATCTTGTGAAAGTACATTTACATTCTCTTGATTCATTTTATTATATTGATCAACCCAAAGAGAAAATGCTTTCTTTTTACTTGGTAGAACAATATTTCCATTAAACAGTAGAATTAGTTTATAAATATCTGCCTTTTTGTTTACTACAAAACGATTTGTAGTTATTCCTTGTCGAATTACATTCCCAAAACCTAGTTGATCTCGAATACTATTGAGAATATATTTATTTTTAGAATGTTGAGTAACTACAAAAGTTACATTACCTCGACTATTTACAATAAAACTGCCATCTCCTTCTGTAAATCCTACAAACCATTCCAGAAAAGAAGTAGTAACAATATTATTATATTTTTTAAAAAGAGAAAACTGAAAATTAGCTTTATTCATATTTTAAGTTATTATTATAGTCATTAGTATTTTTATTTTATTAGAATAGGTGTTGGTAAAGAACTGGATCTCCACCTCCTGCTGGATCATAGAATGAAGTATTAAAGTTACGGTCTGTTAGTAGCATTGTAATTGCACCAGCTAGTACTGGTAGTGTAATTACTAGTAGAATTGATGTAACAAATACTGACCAAACAAATAGAGGAAGTTTATACATAGTCATTCCTGAAGCTCGCATGTTTAGAATTGTTACCATAAAGTTCATAGCACCTAGCATTGATGAAATTCCTGATAGGTGTAGACTAAAGATAGCAAGATCTACTGAACCTCCTGAGTGACTTTGAAGACCTGATAGTGGAGGATAACATATATCTTATTTTCATCGCAATGAAAATAGCTACTATTCTCATAGTAGATTGGACTATACCTTCTTATTATTTTATGTTTCACTTCATTTATTCATTCATATCTTTATTTTTATAAATACTACGAATTTTCTTCATCATCTCTCGTACTTTCACTAGATCCTCAAAATTATTTTCCTTTTGATAAGATCGACTCCAAATTCGATATTCTAGAGATTTCATCCCTTTCATAGTACGAAAGAAATAATTAATTACTTTCTCTACACTTTTTTCGATTTGTTGTAATACATGTATAATATCCTTTCTTTTCATACACTGTTATATCTAGCACATAACTAATAGCTAGTAGTACTAGTTTATCTTTCTTTTGTGTAATCTCAAAACAATGTACCATACGTGAAGGTCCCTTTTTAACTAGATAAAAACTCCCTTCTGCTTCTGTAAATCCTACTAGCCATTCTTTAGAAATCACTTTCATAGAACGATATAGATCTAGATTTACTTCTGTACTATCTTCTCATACTAGAGAAATATAATTCTCAGGAATAAATTGATTTTGAGATTTATAATAATCTAGCAGTTTCTCTTTTTCGAACATACTTAGATTATTATCTAGATATACTTTCAGACTTTTACGAAATAGTTCATAACGATATTGTTTACTAGTTCGAAGAGGTTCTTTATCAAAAATAGGCAGGATAATATCATGAATATGGTTTATATTCCGAATACGATATTCTGCACAAGAATCTTTACTATTTGTGATACTGATAGAACCTACTCCTAGCATTTTCTTTACGAAATATAGTAGACGAAGATTATATTTACTTTGACCAATTTTAAAACAGAAAGTTCAAGTATTTTTCTGAGTTTTAGCAAAATAAAAACTTCCATCTCCATCTACTACACCTACTAGCCATGCATGAAATGAATTTATAAATGAAGTATTTTTTGTAAACATACTATAATAAGCACTACATGTAGTCTCTGATGGCATAGAAATTTTCTTAGTATATTTACCAAAGAAATTCATAAACCAGGCGGATTGTCCCCATGTTGATGACATTATTACATTTCCTAGATAGAATAGAAAAGTATTCATCTTCGTGTATACTGGCTTACTATACTGGAGGAGTTTCCCGCATCGAGTAGTGTTTTCAGACAGCTTATCATTCTCAACTGTCCATCCTGGCCCTGCTCCTTGTTCTACAAATGCACTTGATAGTAGTAGAATTAGACTAGGAGGTAGTAGCCAGAAACTAATATTATTTAGTCGTGGGAAAGCCATATCAACTGCTCCAATCATTACAGGTGCAAAGTAATTTCCAAATCCTCCCATTAGAGCTGGCATAACCATAAAGAAGATCATAAGGAAAGCATGTGCTGTAATAATTACATTAAATAGTTGATGGTTTCCACCTAGAACTTGAACACCAGGAGCAGCAAGTTCTGCACGAATAAGTACAGAGAACATTGTTCCTAGTAGTCCTGAGAATACAGCAAAGATAAGGTAAAGAGTACCAATATCTTTAGCGTTTGTTGAATAAAGCCATCGTGTCATGAATAATAAATATTCATACAAATAATTTTTATACTCTTATTAGAATGTTTCAATTATTGAAGTAATATACATTTTTGTAAAAAAGAACAAAAGAAAGTTGCAATATCAATCATCTTAAATTATTATTCAAATTCTTTCCTTTAACTATTTTCCTCACTCTAAGAAACTAGGACAAAAAGAGAATCGAACTTCAGTGATCTTACGATCGCAGTTGTTCGAATCCCTTCCATCATTTATATATATTTATAAAATATTCTATTTTCTAGGACAAAGGAGATTAGAACTTCAGTTTTATGAAAACAGTTATTCGAATTCCTTAAATTATTTATAAATATTACTTTATATAAAAAAGGACAAAAAGAGATTCAAACTTCAATGCAACGAATCTCTTCAATTATCATTAAGTTTTAATTACACTTTAAATTCTTTAGGACAAAAGGAGATTCGAACTCCCACGGGTACAACCCAGATAATTAGCAATTATCCTTACTTCACCAATAGCCGTTTGTCCTATTATTCATTCTTATACATTTCATAATCATTCTTCTTTACAGATAAATTCATTTTTAAAAGAGGAAAATTCTATCACTTCATTTAAAACTGAATGATATTATTACCTATTATAAGTATAATACATTTATTTAAAAGGGGAAAATTGAAAATTTATCAATCAGCCGCAAGTTCCCTTACGGCTACCTTGCTATAACTTCACCTCAGTTCGATCCTAAACGTCCCTAGTATAGAATACTAAGTTCCATATTCAGACAAAACCAAGATGTGATAGACAGTTAGTATCTCCTTAATGAGTTGTTCACCGTTCCGTACTGATAAACGATTACTCGGTATTCCTGATTCATGTAGACGAGTTTCAGTCTACAATCCTTATTTAATCTTGTTTTCTAGATTGGCTCCATCTTACGATTTCGCATCTTTTTGTTAGATTCTAGTAGCACGTCTGTTGCCCATACTCCATAAGGATCATGACGACTTATCGTATTCCATATTAGCCACTTATATCAAATGGACAGGAAGAAGAATTGATTCTTACTATGGATTGCGTTCGTTAGCGGACTTAACCTAACATCTTACGACACGAACTGCCGACAGCCATGCAACGCCTGTGATAAATATATTTATAGAAATAAATTCTATATTCTATTTAACATTCAAGGAGAGGTAAGGTTCTACGCGTATTGACGTATTAAACAACATGCTCCACACCGGTTCTTAAGGATGGTCTAATCTTTTTGCTTTCAATCTTGCGATAGTACTCACAAGGTGTTACACATACAGCCTTTCGCTTTCCCTCTGATTCTTTTTCTATATTTGCATATATAACCAAAGGACTAGTGTAAATAGTTTACAGTCTGGACTACTCAGGTAGCTAATCTGGTTCGCTCCCCAAACTTTCATCTCTCAGCGTCAATTCATACTTGGAAAATTGCTTTCGCCATTGGTATTCCACCAGAAATCCTAAAATATCATCTTTACTCCTGATATTCCATTTTCCTCCATAGAATTCTAGTTATATATTCATAACCGCCTACAGATCCTTAAAACCTATTAATTTATTCAACGTTCGCCCAGTTCGTATAACCGCGTCTGCTGGCACGAGACTTAGATTGGACTTTTAGTAAGGTAACGTCATTATCCTCCCTTACAACACTCTACTATATTTCGAGTTCTGGTTGGCTGGGTCACTCTTTCGAGCATTGCCCAATATTCTCCTCTGCAGCAATCAGGAAACTGATCCATCGGTCTATTAAAACCAATTGCGGAAATTGAAGCTTTCGCTCTTTTCTATCTGTTAACGGCTTGTTGCGCCTTTACCACAACAACTACCTACAGAACAAAGAATGAATCTTATTTCAAAGGTATCTATTCTTTGCATCTTCGCCTGCACGCCCATGCGTCCTTGAAGAACAACATCGACTCGCATGAGTAAAACCACCAGAGAACGTTCGAACATTGCTAAGATTAAACAATTACAAACAAATAATATAATCTCATTCAAAAAAAAAAGAAATAAAATTATACCCTTACGAATTTCTTTCTAAAGAAAATCCATCATATATATTTCCTTTATATTTTTTACACTAGTAGATATTATCTATAAGTATTGGTATATCTATTATCTCTATCAATCATTCATATTCTACTTACATATATATTTATTTATATATAGGTAACTGCTGTGTATTTTTGTAATTGTACAAGAAACATCCAGCCCATACTCGATAATCTTGATAAAATACCATGATTTTCATCATGATCATAATCTTTATTATGCTTTACAATATCTACTCTCCTCTTGAACAATTCGAAGTTGCTAGTCTTATCTCTTTCAATATTCCTTTCTTCGGACTTATGCACTTCTCTCTTACAAACCTTGGACTTTATGTTCTTATTGGTGTATTCCTAGTTCTTGCATTCCACATTGTTGGTTTCAATAACCACAAACTTGTTCCTAGTCGATGGAGTATTGCTCTTGAATCTAGCTTCGCTTCTCTTCACTCTATGGTAAAAGGACAAGTTGGTCCTGCTAACGAACGATACCTTCCATTCATTTACTCTCTATTCTTCTTCCTTCTATTCACTAACCTTAACGGGAACATCCCTTACGGATTCACTGTTGGTAGTTCTGTTATCGTTTGTCTTGGACTTAGCTGTATGATCCTTATCGGTGTTACAATCCTTGGTCTAAGTATCCATAAAGTACATTTCTTCTCATTCTTCCTTCCTGCTGGTACTCCTCTTGCTCTTGCTCCTGTTCTTGCTCCTATTGAACTTATTTCTTACCTTGCTCGAGCTATGTCTCTTGGAGTTCGGCTACTTGCTAACCTTGCTGCAGGTCACTCACTTATGAAAATTCTTGGTGGATTCCTATTCACTCTATTCACTTCTAGCGTTCTTGTTGGATGCCTAACTATCATCCCATTCGCAATCTTCGTTGCTATTATTATCCTAGAAGTTGCTGTTTCATTCCTGCAAGCTTATGTATTCTGTATCCTTACATCATCTTACATTAAAGATGGTATTGATCTACACTAATACATTACCTACATACTTTCTTCATTGATTATATATCTTTATTCTATATTCATAGGAAAATCACTTCCCCCTTATCATTATTCCTACTACATCTTTATCTATTCTACAATAATAATTATATATATATAAGTATTTATATACTATTTACTATTATAGGTATCATTAACTTCATGTTAATATTATATACCATATATATACAAGAACATATATTCTTTCTATATATCCAGATTTGATTCATTTATCTTAGTCATTATGCTTCTTATTACTCTTCTTATTATCCCTCTTATTGGTGTTGCTATTATCGCTCCTTCTTACCAATATGCTGGTAATAAAAATATCTCTATCCCAGCTAATACTGATCCTGATACTAAACTAAAAGCTATTGCTCTTATTATCTCGATCATTACTTTTATTTACTCTCTTTCTCTTCTTCTTCTATTTGATCCTACTACTCCTGATTACCAATTTACTTACAACTTCGGATCTCAAAACAACCTATTCTCTTCTGATTTCCAAATTGGTATTGATGGTATTTCTCTTTACTTTGTTGTTCTTACTACTTTCCTTTTCCCTATCTCTTTCCTTGCTAGCTGGAAAATCTCTTCTTCTACTCTCGCTGGTGGTAATAAATACAATGTTAAATTCTATCTATGTACTATGCTTGTTCTAGAAGTTCTACTTATCCTTGTTTTCGTTGTTACTGATATTATGCTATTCTATATCTTCTTCGAAAGTGTTCTTATCCCTCTTTTCCTTATCGTTGGTATTTGGGGTGGTAGTCCTAACCGAGTTCGTGCTGCTTTCCTTCTTTTCCTATTCACACTTATCGGTTCTCTATTCATGCTTCTTTCTATCCTTGCTATGTACTATAACGTAGGATCTACTGATTTCGCTCTTATTAGCCAATACACATTTGACCCTACTACTCAAAAACTTCTTTGGATTGGTGTTTTCATTAGTATGGCTGTTAAATTCCCACTTTGGCCTCTTTACTCTTGGCTATACCGAGCACATGCTGAAGCCCCTATCGCTGGAAGTATCCTTCTTGCCGGTATCGTTCTTAAAATGGCTACATATGGTAGCCTACGTATTCTTCTACAATTCCTTCCTGATGCCTCTTTCTACTTCAGCCCTCTTGTACAAACTCTCGCTGTTATGAGTATTATCTACGCTAGCCTTGCTACTCTTCGACAAACTGATTTCAAAGCTCTCGTTGCTTACTCTAGTGTTGGACATATGGGTATTATCGTTCTTGGACTATTCTCTAATACTATCCAAGGTATCCAAGGTTCTATCCTTCTTTCTATCGCTCATGGTTTCGTTAGTCCTGCTCTATTTATCCTTGTTGGTGCTGTTCTTTACGATCGATTCCATACTCGTACAATCCGATACTACCGAGGTCTTGTTACTTACATGCCTATCTTCGCTATCTTCTTCTTCCTATTTACTATCTTCAATGCTGGTATCCCTCTTAGTGCTAACTGGATCGGTGAAACTCTTTGTCTTATTGGTACTTACCAAATTAACCCTATCGTCGCTATCCTAGGTGCTACTGGTATTGTTCTTAGTGCTGCTTACTCTATCTGGCTTTATAACCGTATTACTTTCGGTTCTTACAGCCAATACCTTAACTACACTAAAGACATTAACCGACGAGAATTCCACCTTATCCTTCCTCTTCTTATCCTTACTGTTCTTATCGGTATTATGCCTAACCTTATCCTTGATAATATTGATATTAGCGTTACTTCTCTTCTTTATAAAGTCTTAAGATTTTTAAGTTTATCCCCCCTTCCATATTCTAATCTTTTTTATAACATTCTCCCTCATATTTACTACTATCCCATCCTATTCATTATTTTCTTATTCTTTACTACTTCTACTCACTACTTC
>NW_017253153.1:7426-8422 GCF_001278385.1 Malassezia pachydermatis
GCGGTGTGTGACGTGGTGAGAAGCGTGCATGCAGTGTAGATGGAGTGCGGAAGGGTCTGCGTGTGTGTGATGTGCGCGTCAAGGACTTGACTGTATCGTGAACGAAAAGGAAAGAGTAGCAAGTGTGTATGCGAAGCGACGACATTGTGTGAGCGTGTGTGTAAGTATGCTGTTTCTGCGCAGCGCATGTTTGCATGTACGTAGTCTGCATGCACAGAGCTTGCGCATCGTCACCGTGGTCGTGGCTATGCACACGAAGGTAGTGCGGGCGCACGTATGTACCGTGTCCACCTTGCCCTGGCCTAGAAGCATTTCTTTTCTTCGCATACAACCGCCTATCGCACCCCATAGCATACTACACTGCATCTGTGTAGCGTGGAATGGGATCGTGTGCCATCAAACGTCCCAAAATCGTGTCACTGTTTCATGATGGCAGCCTCAGGTTCGTGTTGTAGCAAAAATAGGTCCATTATTCGCGAAACGTAGGGTCCGTGCGAGGGTTTCATTTTTTTTTGTTCCAAATACATGTCTTCAAGTCTGTAACTGCATGTTTCGATGCATAGAGTACGTATAGCATCGTGCGTGCGCGTGTGTGCGTGTGTGTGCGCGCGTGTGTGCGTGTGTGTGCGCGCGTGTGTGTATGTGTGTGTAGAAGGGGAAGGTCACACACGAATGGGTCCAACAAACAACAACAACAACAACAACAACAACAAAAGAAACGTTATTCGAGACGTGTACAGTAGCTCTAGTCGTGAAAAGTGTAGCAACAGCAGCCACAACCAAAGAAAAAAAGAAGAAGACCAGCACCTCACTGCATGGATCCTCCAAAAAGAAAAGAGAACTGCAGCATCCAGGATTCCCGCGTGGTCCCCCACCGCAGTACTAACTAGACGATACCGTGCTTAACTTCGCAGATCGGACGGGATACGGTGCTTTCACGGTTCTGTGGCCGCAGATGGCAGGGGATGTGTGTGTTAACCTCTGTCGCTGTGTTGA
>NW_017253154.1:0-8088 GCF_001278385.1 Malassezia pachydermatis
GGGCCAATGGGCTGGGGGCTCCACGCCGCCTTGCTTTTCCGACTCGATGCGGATGTATTCGCCAATGCGCTCCACCGAATTCATGTTGATCTCCACCACCGAGTACAATCGGACGAGCCAAAGCACCACTTCTACTAGTGTAATGGCGTAGGACAAGGTGAAACCAGCCAATGCGGCATCTGAGCCACCCAGTAAGAGGAAAAGGGCAGCTAGCAACGTAACGCCAGCACCTGATACATCACAACAGATGCTAAGCCATCGATTCTCGTACCACAAAAAGATGAAAGCACGGTTCCATTTGTCGATGAGCCCTAAGCATTGACGCATTACCCGTTCTCCATCGCTGTATGCACGAATGGTAACAGTACCAGCAATAGTTTCACCAACCAGGGTATACAAAGGTGAGCGCTGAATACTCTCAATGCGTTTCAAGTCACGCGAGGACGCCAGATACATGGAGCCGATCATAAAGTACATGAGAATGACAAATGCCAAAACGAACAAGAACTTGGGAGCGGCCCAACAGATCACAGCACCAATCGCAATGAGCGCAATCAAATTCTCCACGGTCATTTGCATTACAGGACTCAGCTCTTGGTCCACTTCTTCCATATCACGCGATAGACGATTCGTGATACGGCCGATGGGTGTCTTGTCATAGAACTGCGGTTTGGCGAGCAAGAGGGACTTGACCATACGCCCATACAAACGCTTCGATGCTTGTAAGGAAGCTGCGTATTGCAAAATGTCGGTGAGCAAGCTAATCCCAATAAAGGCTAGGACAATAGCCGAGTAGCCCTTCATATAGTACCAAGTCTGATCCTCCGAAGACGTGTCATTGGAGAGCGGCACAGCGAGTGAGATCCAAGAGTAAATCATCGTGTGCACAGAAGACGAGGCCTTCTTGTAGGAGTTTGCCCAGTTGCGCAACCAGGCTCCACTGCTTACATCGATGGCACGAATACTTAAGTACAGACTAGTAAGACCAATCCATACAATCAATGCAACATAAGGCGACTTGGCAACCGCGCTCATATAGAACCAGTACAGTTCCAAACTCGACTGCTCGCGAGAAATCTTTTCCTCGTTTTGATCAGCTAGAGCTTTCTTAGCACGTCGTTCTTCCATCTTCTTCTTCCGCTCATCTTCCTCGAGAACATCCATCTTCTTTTTCGGTCCAGTCTCTTCCGCACTGTCTGGCGCTAGAATCGCCATGTCAGGGATTTGACCATCAGCCAGAAGCTTCTGGGGTGGGCCTTCTGCTGCTACGCGGCCATCCTCCATGACCACAGTGTAAGCCGCCGATGGCAACATCAGCGATACAGCGTGTGTAACCAAGATGATAGTTCGGCCCTGTGCCAACGGACCTTTCAAGCAGTGTTCGTACAAATGCTTCGCCGTGTGCGCATCCACGGCACTGAGTGCATCATCGATCAAAATATGCTTGGCATGCGAGTAAAACGCACGGGCCAACGCAATACGTGCCTTCTGGCCGCCGGACAGCGCTGTGCCTTTCTCACCCACTTCTGTCTCATCATGGAACTCAAGAATATCCAAATCGGGCTCCAGAGCACAAGCATGCAGGACCTCCATATATCTTGCTTCATCGTAATCAGAACCAAACAAGATGTTCTGACGAATGGTTGTGCCTAGTAACCACGCACTCTGACTGCAGTATGCTGTGGACTCGGTAAGGTGAGTCATGGGGTTAGGTTTCACCAACGAACGAGCGATAGGGCAAGGCATCACAACGCGACCTTTTGTGCACTGCAGTTCACCCAGCAGCGCCATAAGTAGAGAGGTCTTGCCTGAGCCAACAGGACCAATGACGACACTAATTTTCCCCACCGGGAATTTGCAATTGATGTCATGCAACATGAAACGACCATCTGACTCCACATCTTGATTGTCTGCGCCATAGGTAAACGACGCATGATCGAAGCCAATGACTTTGAATGTACGATGCAAAGCTGCTTCTGCAGCTTGGGCGTCATCCCCCAGCAGTTGTTCGTACTTATGCGTCTCTTCTTGAATTAAGTAGTTGTTGATACGTCGAACTGACACAATAGCCGATAAGAGCCAGTGGATCATACCAGGCAAATCCGCTAAAGGTCGGCGCAACGTGTTGAAGAGGGCTAGAGCCGTGAATGCTTTCTCGGCTGTGAGCTTCTCTTTGAACAGGAGGGTATGAGCACCGAACGTCGCCATGGTAACAAGCATAGGTGTTCCAATAAAGGTAATATGGTTGAGAATCGAGAAGAAGAAGTGGGTGCGTAGCAATCGCAGCTCCTTCTCACGAGTTTCCTTCATGCGTGTTTCAAATGGCTTTTCCCATGCAAAAAACTTAACAGTCTTGATACAGGCCAGAACTTCGTTGGCCAAGTTTAAGCGTTCATCGGTGGCGCGGAGCATACGGGTGCCGATCGATACAAGGACACGCGAGAGGTACGTCTGGAAAGGAATGGCCACAACCAACAAGACCAGGCCAATAACGCCCGACTTACCCAGAAGAGCAATGAGATAAATGACGCACAGCACGACGATCAATGGCTGTTCCGGTAGAAGGAAATGGATATAAGCAGCAAACTCACTGATGCGGCTTACATCCACAGAGACAAGATTGGTTACTGCACCATCTGTGGCAGGGGCCTTGTCGTCTTCTGTGTCGTCGTCACTTGACTTGACTTGCTGTGCCTTTTCAGGCTTGGTCATACTAATGCCGCGCCGCATAGTCTTACTCAGCACCTCAAATGTAAGGATGGCGCGAATCTGCACACAGATGTGTCGTCCTGTCATGAGCGCCTGGGATTGACAGATGGACAGGAAGACTTGACTTACAAACATACCAAGCGCAAAGAAGATGCCCAGGTGAATGGGTGCTTCGTCTGGTCCTTCATTTGCCCTCGTTGTGAAAAAATGGAGCAGTCGCGAAAGGAAGAAGACAGGCACCACCGTAAGCAAGGTAGCCAGGAATGCGAAGAAGGACTGGTAGGCAAACGTAGGCACGAAATGACGAATGAGGCGCCTCCACAATGGTTTTTGGGTCTCGGGTCCATTATGGGTACGGAAAATCGCCGTGGCAGAGGCAGCACGATCGCCAGCCATGAGCTGCGGGATGTCTGGGAGAGTAATGGGCTGGAAGTAATGCTTCCAAATCGCGGGCTGTACAAACATGAAAAGCGCACGGCTGAGGAGGGATGCATGTTGCTCAGGCGGAGGAAGAAGTGGTTGTGTCTTGTTTGAATAGGAGGGAACAAGCTGGCCAACATCTTCACGTGCACGAGTTATGTGGGGGGGTGTGGGCACAGCTGTGCGCAAATCACAAAACAACGTGCGTTTGTGCATGGTTTCCAAGAGTGCTTTTAAGGCAGAAGGAAGTTTTTGTGATAGGGGTGAAAACACGCTCAAGCCCAGCATGATAAAGGTAAGTAGGGTCTGGATGACAACAATAATCTGCATAGAGTATATGCCTTTATCATTGACGATAAATAGCGAGCGCAGATTGGAAATAGTCACCACAGTGGCCACGGATGATAGGAGAAGTTTGTGAAGGTAAAGAGAGGTCTGATTAACATAGGAGACTCCCGCCATAGCCACAAAATACACCCAAAATGCGAGCCAAGAACGCTCCCACTTAACACCGGTCAACATGACATTTACCACGTAGGTAATGGCGAGCATCACAGCAATGATAAACTCGTACATAATCTTACGACGCCATTGCTGTTCACGCTCTTCATTTGCTGCGCGAGTCGATAGGTCCTCTTTAATCGACAACGCTTCGTCAATCAAGATGGCATTTTCAGTTTGGAATACACGCTGTGCTGCATTGGCAGGTTGCTCGTAAACGGGCTGCGTCTCCTCAGCAGGAAACGTATTGTAGAAGTGCGAGGACTCAGGATTAAGTTGTGCAACCTCGCGTGCAATTTCTTGCCTGCGCTTCGTTTGATCACGTAGGCTAAACGCGGCCCAGAGGAGGGCACTGATCAGAATCGAAATAAGAGGAATAAACTCATTCAATATATGAATACGAAAACATGGCGTCCAGTCAGTCTTCCCAAACGGTGTGGTCCAACACCACCCAGCACTGTCCTTCCCGGAGACTAGGACGTAGGGATGGGACATACAAGAGATTGATACGTCGTGGGCGTCTGCAAAGTTATCTTGGTGGCATGACTAGACTGCAGCTCATTTTTTGGACGTGCTTAGTCATCTCTGCCTCTCACCTCGATGCGGTGGTGCACGACCCTCAGACGTGCTTGGGCCAGCTCAAGACGCCTAGGGGTGCTGCGCGAGTTCCATGCTACTGTGGCACCCTGGCGTATCCGGAGCAAGTCGGTATCCGACCTTCCTACACATATACCGATATCTCTATCCCCAGTTTCCGATGCAGAGGTACCACCAACACCAACAGAATGGCCACCTCTCGCGCTAGGTGTCTTGGAAAATATGCGTGCTTTCCCTCAGTGTATTCTACTCACGCGTGTTGGTGGATTTTACGAGTCTTATTTTGAGCAGGCACCTACACTTGCATCCCTACTGGGAATCAAGTTAGCTACGCGCAAGTGGGCTGGACAACGCATACCTATGGCTGGCTTTCCTATCTTCCAACTAGACAAGTACCTTAAAGTATTGGTGCAAGATCACGGACAACTTGTGGCTATATGTGAAGAATTTAAAACAGACGATCGATCTTTGCCTTTCGATCGCCGTGTAACTCGCGTTGTTTCGCCGGGGACCCTGATTGACGAGCGATTTCTTGATCCATTTCATAACAATTTTATTTTGGCCATAACGGAGCAAGAGAGTGGATCATATGGCCTGGCATGGCTAGATGTTAGTACAGCCGATTTCCAGACAGCTGTGAGTGAAGATGATAAGTCACTTCGTGATGAAGTAGCGCGCATCGCGCCTCGTGAAATCGTTCTAGAGGGGGCGATTTGTCCTCCTGATCATGCAATATGGGATGCAACTGATCGTATAAGTACATCTGTGGCACGAATTCCTACTCCAGTGGCCAGTACTACTCAGACCTATATGGAGCATGCATGGATTTCGGAGGCAGAACGAAAGACGATATCGCTTCTCACAGCATACTTGCAAACACGACTCATGGAACACATGCCTAGTCTGGAAGTAGGTTTACCTCATTGCCAGAAAGCGACTCAAGTGATGCATATCGATGCAGCCACACTGAATGCACTAGAAATCCGCGAGACGAATGAACGAAGCGCCCGTGGTAGTCTGGTGAGCATTTTGCGGCGCACTGTCACCCAAGGCGGTGCACGACTTCTAGTACAGTGGCTGACATCGCCCAGCACCAATATTCCGCTGATACGAGCGCGTCATGCTATGGTAGAACTCTTTCTACGCTCCGCTTTTCTCCGTCAAGATGTCAGGACGATGATGCGAGGACGTGTCGGTGACGTATTGCGCACACTACAGCGCATCAGTCTTCGCCGAAATGATGTGCAAGACCTGCTGGAAATTCGTGATTTTATCCAAGTCACTGATGAAATCACGTCTTGTCTAGCTGGAAGTGTCGCAGAACCAATCGGTGGGGCAGAGCTGCAAGAAATTCTCTCGCGCTTCACATCGTTGCACGCCTTAGGCCAGCGTTTGGAGGCTGCGATTGATGAGGGTGTGATGGAAAAGCGTATGCGACAACAGGAAGTTCTACTTCAAGCTCAAGATGCTCTATACCACGGGGGTGTCGCACCTGTCGATGCGCAGGAGCCACAAAAGAAACGGCGTACCAAGCGATCCGCGTCCGCCTCACTGGTTCTGGAAGAAGAGAGTTGGGGCGATGCCATTGAGCACCTCATTCGCCCAAGTTCCTCTCCACTATTGCAAACATTGACGGATGAGTACAATGTGCAACGTCAAGAAGCCCGAAAGCTCGAAAATGATCTGCGAACTATGCATGACGAGCCTGTTACACTCAAGTTCTTGCAGGGCCAAGGCCATGTGGTACACTTCCCGTCCTCCCGTGGTACAGTAGATGCGTCGTTATCCTTGGCCTACAAGACAAAAACCACACGTACCTTCTATCATGCACAATGGTCGCGTATTGGCATGAAACTACAAAAGTTAAAGGACCAGCTTACAGAGTGCGAGTCACGCCTTCTGGAAGCATTGCGTCTCGAAGTACTCGAGCACACAACGAAGCTGCGTCGCAATGCGCGTCTTGTTGACCAGTTGGACGTTCTTCTTGGATTTGCACAGGCTGCTGAAGAGCTTTCGCTTGTGCGTCCCACCATTGATGACTCTTACAGTTTCAATATCCAAGGTGGGCGTCATTTGGGTGTAGAGATGGGATTGCTTGAGCAAGAACGTTTATTCACAAAAAATGATTTGGAGCTTGGTGATACGACCCGTTTGCATCTAATCACAGGGCCGAATATGGGTGGTAAGTCTACATTTCTACGACAAAATGCCCTCATTACTGTGCTTGCTCAAGCTGGCTCGTTTGTCCCTGCGAATGCAGCACGGATTGGTGTCGTAGACGCCATTTTCAGCCGCGTGGGTGCCAAAGATGACCTGTTTCACAGTCGCAGTACATTCATGGTTGAAATGGCAGAAACAGCCGATATCCTTCATCGCGCCACGCCTCGAAGCTTTGTGATTGCAGACGAGATTGGCCGTGGGACAAATACATCTGTCGGTCTCTCTGTGGCTTTCTCAACGCTTTACACACTTGCTATGAAGATTCAATGCCGTTCATTGTTTGCCACGCATTATTATGAACTTGCTGATATGCTGGGGTATCAAAAGGACGTGAACAAACGACCTCTCCAAGCAGCTGTGGATTTCTTTTGTACACGGTTAGAGCAGCGAGAAGGGACGTTTCTTTTCTCGCACCATGTCCGGCCTGGTGTGAATCAAGAATCCCATGGCTTGGCTGTGGCGCATTTGGCTGGGATGCCTCTCGATACCATGGACTTGGCCACGCGAATGCACGAATGGCTTGTACGGCATGGACATGCACATATTCGCACGGCCGGGCTTATGGAGGACTTGCTGCCTCCAATTGAACCTACCCAAACATCATAGATGCAGTGGCATCACCGAACAGCGAGTTCCAGCTTGGTGGTTCTGGGAACGAATCTGTACCATTAGTTACATAGAACATCACATACCCGTCTCTTTATGCAGGAGAGCCGTGACACGTTTCGCCATGGCATGTGCGTCTGAACGATTATCGCCTTCAGCACAGAACAAGAACAACGCTGTGGTATTTGGCGGCGCATGCTCCAAGTACACTCGTGCCAATCCACTACCTGGCATAGATACGACGTTAGAACCTTGCAACGAAGGCTGAAAGGGCGGATACTGAGACGTAATAGCAGAAGCGACTGGCCCTTCCGTCGCTTGCATGGGACGGGCATAAACAAATGGCGTAGCGAATTCATGATCTACACGCATCGCTGCATCCATGCTGGAGAGAATCAGAATCTCAGAAAACCCGGCACTTTCGATCCATTGCATCAGACGTTGGACAAACGACGCTCGGAATGCCTGCGTTAACGTACGCTCTTACATACTTTGATCACGGGACTTCTCTGTTGCACAATTGTAATGCCACCACTGGCTTGAAAGACTGATAGTAAGAGCAAATGATACGCACCATCTAGCGCAGAATAAATGTCATTCGCCGCACCTACTTCACTGGGAGCGACAAATGGTACACACTCCGTGGCGTCCAAGTAAGCAACGCGTTTGCACTGCAAAGATGGTGCATGGATGAGAAGATCCAAGCACAATTGTGGGACAGATCCAATGCTAGTAGTAGGAAGAATTAACGTCTGCCCTGAAAAGTGCAGAGGCTTGGAAGCATCGACGGGGATGCACATCGATGTCATGGTTAAGCAAGGTGGGTAAGACGCGTCACCCTCCACTAACACAAATTAACTACGAAACTCTTTATTCCACCAATTATGTACATTTACTGCAGCATGGCACTATGCTTCTTAGCCGCCTCTTTCAATTCATCCAGCTCACCGGAACGTTCGCAAAGCTGGTAGAATGCACTCGAGGTATCCGAAAGAAGTTTATGTGGCGTGTTGTATTCGATAACCTTGCCTTGGC
>NW_017253155.1:0-5644 GCF_001278385.1 Malassezia pachydermatis
CCCCGCTCTCTCTCTTTTTTAAAATAAAATCACCGGCATTTGTGAGATCTGACTCACCCTGCGTGCCCCACATTGCCTCATGGAGTCTATCTCAAAGCCGCTGGAGACAGAGAAAGCTCTGTCGGCACCGTTGCCCATGGAACGCAAGCGTCTTGTGTATGACTCTCAGGGGCCTACCAAAGAGTACGGCGGCATTTTCGCCCCACTCCTGCGTCTGGAGGCATGGATGGATCACAAGCTGGGTGTTGAGGCCGAGGTCATTGAGCGTAAACGGCCCGAGGATCGCAAGCCTCTAAAATGGTACTATGAACTGGACATGATGTTTCTATGGGCCTCAGGTACGATGAATTTGTCTAGCTTCGCGACGGGTATGCTCGGCTGGCAATTTGGCCTGGACTTGAAGCAGGCGCTCATTTGCGTCTTCTTTGGCCTGCTTATAGGCTGCGCTGTAACGGCATACTGTACGACTTTCGGCGCTGCGACGGGTCTTCGTCAAATGTCCATTTCGCGGTATAGTTTCGGGTGGTTTCCCAGCAAGCTTCCTGCGCTTCTCAATACTATCCAGCAGATTGGTTGGTCGGCTGTAGGGTGCATTACCGGCGGCCTCGCGCTGGTCGGCGTGGCTGATGGCGGGATCTCGGTGATTGTGGGCATCATTATTATTGCTGTGGTATCGCTGTTCATTGGCCTCTTTGGCATACGTGTCATTCTTTCTATTCAGCGATATGCCTGGGTCGTATTCATGATCGTTTTTTTGATTATCATCGGCGAGACAGGCGGGTTTGCTGACAATCACACGCCTGCGAAGGCACAAGGAACAACGCCGCTCGCCGGTGCCGTTCTATCTTTCCTGGCTGTTGTGTATGGCTGGAGTGCGTCGTGGTCGCCCATCGCGTCCGATTATTACATCGTGTACCGTGCAGATATCAATCGCGGGAAGGTGTTTGCCTTCTCGTTTATCGGGCTCCTCCTCCCCACATGCATTAGCATGTGGTCCGGTGCTCTCATAGCCAGCGCACTCAACACGCATCCGGACTGGCTCGCGACATACCAGGACCATGGCCTCGGCTTCCTTCTGCGCGATATGCTGTACCCCACAGGCTTTGCCAAGTTCCTTCTTGTGATGCTCGTGCTGGCCGGCATTAGTCTCAACAGCCTGAGTACGTACAGTGCGCCCATCAGTCTCATGCAGGTGTCGCCCTGGCTGGGGTACGTCCCTCGTGTGTTTTGGCAGGTTATCATGTTTGGCATTGTCATTGCGTTGGGCCTCGCTGGCCGCGAGAGGTTGGACGCCTACCTTGTCAACTTCTTGGACCTGCTCGGTTACTGGTGCACGAGCTACTTTCTGATCCTGATGTTGGAGCATGTTGTGATCCGCAAAGGCAGTTTTGCAAATTACGACTTGGAGGGCTGGAACGATCCGGATCGACTGCCGCACGGCATCGCTGCCATTATCGTATTCTTGGTCGGTGTCGTATGTTGGGTCATGGGCATGGCCGAGACTTGGTACATCGGTCCTCTGGCCCGGCTCTTTGGCCCACACGGCGGCGACGTAGCGAACGAATTCACGCTGGTATTTACGGTCGTCACGTACATACCTCTGCGGTACCTCGAGCGCCGCGTGTTTGGCAAGTAAGCGCGCACGCGGCGCCTACGTCGGTAGGCTCGATTGTCCTTATGAATTCCTTCTTCGGCCTATCTTTACCCATCACTCTACGAATCGTGACCCGCCGCAGCCTTCTGCTTGAGGACTCGGCCCTTGGGGCCCACCGTCTGGCCAAACACAGTCCAAATCAGGTTCATCACGTCCTCCAAGTCGGATCCCAGCACACCTGGCTCGAACGCGACCGAGTTCGACGTGGTCTTCTGGCAGCCTGGCGCCAGCGAGTTGCCGTCCATCTGGGCATCGATGAACTGCACGGCCTTGCCAATACCCAGCACCTCGAGCGTCTCGTGGTCAAGGATCCCGTTGTTGTAGTTGGTGTACTTGATGTTCGCACCGTTCGCACACCACGCATCCACGGTCTTCTCAATGTCGCGCACCGGGATGATCTCGTCGTGTTCGGCGTGGTAGATGAACAGCGGCGCTGTCGGCGTCTCCTCCTTCTTCGCACCCATGATCGACTCGTCAAAGATCTCCTGCACGATGGGGTCCCGGAACACGGCAGCGCCCTTGGTCGTCCAGCCCTCGTCGTTGATGTCTGCGTTCATGTACTTGAGGATGACCTGCACCCAGCAGTTGTTTTGCGCATACTCGATCGCTTCACGACCCTTGGGCAGCAGCACGCTGTCGACATACTTCTTCGCCTTAGGGTACGCGTTGATAATACCAGTAATACCAGCAACGATAAAGCCAGCAAAGGTCGTACCCGACGCATACTCAATGGTGCCAGAGAGGTTCGCCGGCGTGCCACCAAACGTCATACCAACAATGTTCAGCTCCGGCGCATACACGGGGTGCAGACCAGCTGCCCAGCCGAGCGTAAGTGCGCCTCCCGAGTAGCCGTACATGCCGATCTTCGTGTCCTTCGACAGGCCGAGCGGCTCAAAGTTGATGGTCGCACGAGCACTGTCCAGCGTCATGTATCCCTCCATGCGGCCAGCAGCGAACGCAAGGAGCGGGCCTTCTTTGTCCGGCACCGTCATGATGTATCCCTTGCGGAGGAACGGTAGGAATTCAGCCTCGTCCAGCTGGAAGCCTCCACTGTCCTGCGTAATGGCACCACCCAGGTAGCCATACGACGGAGTACACTGCACACCACACGCATCCACAGCCTCCGAGCCGACCATGAGCTTGTCCTTCTTCGCATTGAACGGCACAAGGATGGTCGTCACTGTGTATTGTGGCTCATCCGCGGTGTTTTGGCTGGTGCGGTACATGACTTGGTACGCCTTCTCCACCTTGAAATCGGTAAAGAGGAACTTGGGCTTGATCTCACGCCAAGCCAGGATGTCACCCGGCTTCTTGTGTTGCCAGCCCGGGGGTGGGTTGTAGAACGAGTCCTTATCGGGCGTTAGACCAGGCACGGCGGTAGCCGGAGAGGCCGGCGAAGGCAGCGCTCTGCGTGGGAACGCCAGCGAAGCGACCAAAGTCGGGAGAGTCAAGAAAGCAAGGAGGGCACACCAGAGGCGCGCTTTGCCGATCATAGTCAACGAGCGATGGTGCTTATCATCGGTCGACTTTGTGCGTATTTATGCGGATGGGGCAACAGGAGAATCACATTTGTGGGGAAAGCCAAAAACATCATCTACATGCTGCATCATCGTGTTTGGCGCCTCACAGGATGAGCCGATGCACCTCTATGATCTCCCGAAATACATATGGCCTATCTCATTGCGCCTGGACCCTGCACTTCATATGTGGCATGCATGAGGAAACCAAGGTCGGGTCATCTGATCTGGGGACGTAGTACAGCTTAGCTAAGCATTTCCTACATTTACAGAGCATCACTTGGCTCCCCAATCAATTTGGGTATCACGTTATCCAAGCGAGGTAATGTACCAATTCGGTATGATAACGAGCCGTATGGTAGCCTTTAAATAGTCTAGCCGTCCATTCGACGGTCGGCTATGCGCGAACTACTATCCCTGGTGTGGCTGGCTCTCACGCCTCTAGTGTGGGCCGTGACGTACGATGCGGTGATCGTCGGCGGCGGTCTCTCTGGTCTCTCCGCTGCCAAGGAATTGACGGCACGCAACAAGACATGGGTCGTTCTCGAGGCCCGCGACCGTGTGGGCGGACGCGTGTGGAACAAGGAGCTGCCTGATGGCCGGCCTGTCGAGGTGGGCGCTGAATTCATCGGGCCCACGCAGGACCACGTTATCGCCCTGTCGAAGGAGCTCGGTCTCTCGCTGTACGAGACACCGACCGATGGCGACAACATTTACTATGCCAACAACAAGGCGCAGCGATTCCCTACCCTGTTTGGCTCGCTGGTGCCGCCTGTCGGACTGGCCGACACCCTCAAGTTGGCCGAGCTGCAAGGCGAGATTGATGATATGGCGAAGAAGATCAACCCGCAATCGCCCTGGGACACGCCAGAAGCGTCTACGTGGGACGCCCAGTCCGCCAAGGACTGGCTCAAGAGCAAAGGGTCTTCGCAGCAGGTGCAAGACGTTATCGAAACCACCGTGCAGGAAGTCTTCTCCACCTCGACCGAAAACGTCTCGATGCTGTACATGGCGGTCTACGTCGCGGCCTCGGGCGACGCTGGCCATGTCGGCACGTTTGAGCGTCTGACACAGACCCACCCGGGCGCCCAACAGTACCGCGTGACAGGCGGCACGTACCGCCTCGCCACGGGTCTGCTCGACAAGCTCGGCAAGCCCAACGTCAAGTTCAGCTCGCCGGTCGACTCCATCACCAAGGGCGACGGCTCTAACGCGACGTACACTGTGACGACGCGTGACGGCACATCGTACGAGGGCCAGCATGTCATCGTTGCCATGTCGCCTCCGATGGCCGACAAGATCAAGTTCTCGCCATCGCTGCCTGACAAGCGCCAGCAAGTACAGAAGCTGTGGAAGATGGGCTCGCTAGGCAAGGCCATTCCGCAGTACAAGACAGCCTTCTGGCGCGATGACCACTTGAACGGCCAAGCCATCTCCACCTCAGGCTACACGCGCGCGACGTTCGACAGCACACCAGAGAACAAGGGCCATGGCGTCCTGCTCTGCTTCATCCAAGACGACATGATGCGCAAGCTAGACCAGGTGGACGAGGACACGATCAAGGACAAGATCACACAGGACCTTGTCAACTACTTTGGCGACAAGGCTAAGAACCCCATGGGCTGGGTCATCCAGCGCTGGGACTTGGAGGAATTCTCAGGTGGTGGTCCAACGTCCAACCCACCACTGCATGCCTTTGCCCAGTATGGCGAGGCACTGCGCAAGCCTGTCGGCAACCTGCACTGGGCCGGCACGGAGTCGTCTGATTACTGGATCGGATACATGGACGGCGCCCTTCGTGCCGGCAAACGCGCAGCCCGTGAGATTCACTAGTAGCTACCACTGTTTCTGTTGTTGTGGTAATAGTACCCCACCCCACTCTGTAGTCCTAATCGCTAAGATAATTTGTGTCCCCCTCTAATCATGGAAGCGGAGGTGCGACAGCAAGCTACGGCGGCCGTTCTTCAGCGGGTTGGGAAGCACTTGGCGCTGCACTTTGCCCGGCTCGTACTGCCCCGTAGGTGTCGAGTGGTTCGCGCTGCCTTGACTCGGCACGACGGAGTTCGAGTCGTTGTTCAACTTCTTGCTCACCGACGAGAGGTCAAGCTGCAGGAACGACGACGTAAAGTTCCCGATCCAGGTGTTCTCGTGGTTGCCCATAAACTGCTGCGCAATCGTCGCATTGTTGTCCTTCGAATGCACATACAGGTTCACGTCCACACCGCTGTGGCCATCACTGCTCCAGTCAAGGTGCGCACGCCAGTTGACAATGCCAGCGAGCCAAATAGCGAGCGGTACCCAGTCGTCCACGCTGACCAGCTCCACCGCACGCTTCACTTCGTCATCCGACACGTCTTCAATGCCCAAGTTCTCCTTGATGATCGTGTCACGCATGTACTGCGTCATGTCCGACTCGGTCTTGTTCACAAGGTCCTTCTGCGCCTGGTTCGCTAGGTACTCGGTGCTGTGCTTC